>NW_012117332.1:700962-757228 GCF_000951035.1 Colobus angolensis palliatus | reverse complement strand
ATACACACAAATCCTTAATGAAACCCCCGTCTGTAGGCTCTTTTGTAACTGAACAAATCGGGGCTTAAACATTGTTTCCACTCTGTCCATTTTATTATTTGACACCAAAACCTTCTGTTACTACAGCTATTAACAGTTGGCAGTCACATATAATGGATTTGAATTTGTCTAGGTTAGAATTTAGGATTCTTACATATCAAAACGAGAAAGAGGCTCTGTTGATATTTTCACATACTGATACCTATCATTGATCGCAGGGTTTTATTTAAGCAATGGTTATCTTTCAAAAATAGAACATAAATATCTCTCAACTTCACGAATCAGTTAAAGGTTCTTCCTTCGAGTTGACAGCCACTGCTGAGTCTGTATATGCATGTCATCAGATTTAGGATAAAGAAATCTCATCATTCAACCACTGCAGCCTTGTGAATTACTGATATATTCTGTCTTCATGCTATAAATATAATATGCATATTTGTCTTAATTTAGACCAGAAAAATCTCAATATGGGGAGAGGAGTGGAAGTAGTTTTCATGCTTTGAAAAAACATTTTCAGAATTATAATTTTTTTTGAGACAGGGTCTTGCTCTGTTGCCCAGGCTGGAGTGCAGTGTGGCAATCAGGGCTCACCGCAGCCTGCATTTCCTGAACTCAAGTGATCCTCCTGCCTTAGCCCCCTGAGAAGCAGGACTACAAGTGTGTACCATCATGCCTGGCAAATTTTTAAATTTTTTGTAAAGATGAAGCCTTGCTTTGTTGTCCAGGCTGGTCTTGGACTTCTGGACTCAAGCGATTCTCCCACCTTGGCCTCCCAAAGTGTTGGGATTACACTGCACTCAGCCTAATTGTTTTGTTTTAGTCACAATATTTAGTTTAAAAATTCAAAGAACATATTAGAGGCAGTGAGATTTACCAGTAGGGACCATGCTTAAGTTGACAGATCTTTACTCTCATACAATCCTGTCCCTGCTTCAATCTTAAGGGGAGACCCATGGACTGTGAACCCCATGAGGGCAGAAACTGTGTCTATTTTTCACTCTTATTTCGACAATACCTATACCATAAACTCATTATAATTCATTAGGACAGTTTTTATAAATGTATCTATTATTCTATTTTTTTTTTTTTTTTTTGAGGCGGAGTCTCGCTCTATCGCCCGGACTGGAGTGCAGTGGCCGGATCTCAGCTCACTGCAAGCTCCGCCTCCTGGGTTTATGCCATTCTCCTGCCTCAGCCTCCCGAGGAGCTGGGACTACAGGCGCCCGCCACCACGCCCGGCTAGTTTTTTGTATTTTTTAGTAGAGACGGGGTTTCACCGTGTTAGCCAGGATGGTCTCGATCTCCTGACCGCGTGATCCGCCCGTCTTGGCCTCCCAAAGTGCTGGGATTACAGGCTTGAGCCACCGCGCCTGGCCTATTATTCTAATTTTTAACTGAATGACACCACCAAAGCAATTCAATGGGGCAAAAGGAGGTTTTTCAGTAAGATTCTAGAGCAACTGGATGTCCATGTGGAAAGTAACGAATCTCCATCCGTACCTCCATCATACACAAAATTAGTTAGAGGTGGATCATAGAGATAAATGTGAAGCCACAACAATGGAGCTTCTCAAAGAAACACAGAATATCTTCATAACCATAAGGATTAAGGCAAACATTTCTTAAAGGCACAAAACTCACTAAACACGAAAAAAATTATAAACTGGACTTGATGACAGATAAAAACTGCTCATCAAAAGAGACCATTCAGGAAGTGAAAAGGAAAGTCACAGATTTGGAGACAATATTTACAATGAACATAATTAGCAGAGGACTTCATTTCTAGACTATATAAAGAACTAGAAATTCATAAGGAAAAGCCATTTCCCACTGTATTATATAATCTGCAGTATACTCTTCTGCCTCCCTGATTAAACTGATAACTTCTTGTCATGTATTTGATCAACTGTATGTTCACAGTTCCTAACATGAGTCAGGAACCAGGAACAAGGAACATACTTGAATGAATCAACAAGTTGCTGCCCTGCTAGTTGGTTTGATTCTATTTCTCAGGGCAAATGGCGATCGTTAGTTGGAAAACTGGGGGCTCTTAGCTTTTCCTTATGAAGAGGCTTGGCTAAGTTACAGGGCAGTCCTGAAGGTCACATAACTAGTGTCATTTCCTTCCCATCTTATTTTTATTATTGCCACTTCTACCACACATACTGAAGTCTCACTTGCCCACCTCTTGCTAAATAGAGACACGAGGCAATGGCTATGGTGAGGTTAAATGAATGACTTACAGAACGGATAGCTAGGTGAACATCCAGAACTTACTTTCAAAAGAAATAGAATTTTCTTATTGATCAGTATTTAGAGCTTGAATTTAGATCCAGTTTCTTGACAGTGTTTCATACAGTTTAGTACAGAACTGAATGTCTCTAATCCTAGGTGCCAGGTATATACATACAACAGTTACATCAAAGGAGATAAATTTCTAGCTTTAAAATATTACAAAATTAATATTGCCTCATGTTGCCACTTAGAAAAAGATCACCTTATCTTGAGAATTTCAAGATTTTCCCTTCCTCCAAATATATTAAAAGATAATAGCTAGAATTCCATTAATTACTAAACTGAAGCCAACATTACAAAATACTACTGATATAAATGAGTAATTAAAAAAAATTCCTAAGCTTGCTCACTCAAACTTCTTTGCACGAGTGCATACTCTCTCTCTTTCTCTCTCTCTGTGTGTGTGTGTATATCTATACACATCCATTATTTACCTACCTCTGTGTCTATATTTAATGCAATTTAACAAAATTAGTATTTAAGGAAATTTTAGGTCCTTGTCTTTTTCTTTCTCAAAGACGATTTTATATCAATACTGTCCATGAGCACATCTGGTGCTTCTTTATAGCTGGATTCACTAAATGTCATATCTAATGAAAGAGGGATTTATGTTTTCTCAACATCAATTCATTTTATTTTATCCAGGCTCCTCCCTCACTACTCAAAGTTGATGACTTCTTAAACCAAAATGGTTGGTCAGAATCCAATCAAGAATATAAAGGCAACTGAATAAATAAAACCATGAAGTAAGTGTAAAATACTAGTGTCCAGACATCTGAGATGTATGTGGCTACTATGAAACTTCCACAGCTGTACCGGCCTGGAGCTCACATGGTTCCCCAGGTTTAACAGAACCCATTACCAGTAAGAGTTTTATTTGCTTAATAAATTACATTCTAAAGCACAATAGCCTAGGCTCACAGCTGTAAAATTGCCAAATATTGTCAATGACCACTCTCTGGTCATAAATAACAAAATAATCTGTGACTCATTGGATTTTTGATTCCCAAGGCAATTCTTTCTTGCCATTACTCAAAAATGTGAAAAAGTGCCTCTACGTGGCATTTTATGGAGGATATAAATTATTCAAAGGAGATGACATAGGACAGATTTGTAGGCCGAGTAACAGGAACCAGCCAACCAACTGTGTAAATTAAAGAACTAGTGACAAAGAAGAGGGCTAGTGAAAGAATTCTGAAATCCTAAGAACAGATCAGGATTAAGATCCTGAAAAGAGAATCTTGGTATAAAAGGAAAGAGAATCTTTTCTCTT
Organism: Colobus angolensis palliatus; assembly: GCF_000951035.1. Taxonomy (NCBI): domain Eukaryota; kingdom Metazoa; phylum Chordata; class Mammalia; order Primates; family Cercopithecidae; genus Colobus; species Colobus angolensis. The sequence goes on along the minus strand of NW_012117332.1, from coordinate 753,621 downwards.
TGCAGGAGAATGGAAGGAGAGTGATGCAACAACCACTCATGGAATATTTATGTTAACTGGAGGGCAAAGTATTACAATAACTGAACTATCACCTGGTGATAGTTCAAAACTCAGGTTCACTTTGTAATATATTTTATATTTATAGTCTTATTTGCATATATCAAAGGGTAGACACTGGTATCAGGTGTCACAGAGCTAAACCTTGGAGGGTGATTTTTAATAACCAATATTAATTCTTAAATGTGGTTAACAGTCCCTTAGGTTACGCAGCTCAACTACACTGAGCAGTTGCTGTGTGCTAGCCCTGAGCTGGGGTGGGGTATTGAAATGAATAAGGCACAGCCCTGCCCTCCCTGGAGGAGCTCACGTTCCAGAGGAGAGGGAGCTGGCTGTGGCACTGTGTGCTGTCACAGAGCGGCCCCAGGTGTGGGATGGTGCACACCAGAGGAATGGAACTCAGCTGGAGAGGTGGGCAGGACAAGTGGGAGGAATAGGCAGGGGGCAGAGGAGAAGTTTATTTTTATTTTTAGTTATTTATTTTTTGAGATGGAGTCTTACTGTCGCCCAGGCTGGAGTGCACTGACTCACTGCAACCTCCGTCTCCTGGGTTCAAATGATTCTCCTGCCTCGGCCTCCTGAGTAGATGGAACTACAGGCTGTGCCACCACGCCTGGTTAATTTTTGTATTTTTAGTAGAGACAGGGTTTCATGGTGTTGGCCAGGATGGTCTTGAACTCTTGACCTCCGGTGATCCACCTGCCTCGGCCTCCCAGAGTGCTAGGGTTACAGGTGAGCGCCACCACACCCGGCTGAAAGGAGCAGTTTTAGGGCAGGTGGACTAGGGTACGTGAAAGAGGCGTAAAGAGCCTGATCTGCCAGGGAACAGACAGGCAGGAGGGGAGGACGGAAGGTTGGCAGGGGTCAAAATCACCAAGGGCTTCCTGAGCCAAAGGAGATGAGTGGACATAACCTTGCAGACAAGCAGGCCAATGGTGAGATCAGATTGGCATTTAGAAAGATTATTCCTTCATCACGGTGGCTAATTTCATTAGAACACCATTTAATGATCAAAGTTAGGCATTTTTGGCTTTTAAATAGAACAATAACGGAAACCAAAAACATATCTTTGTGGCATTTTCTGTGGAAACAGAAGATATCTCACAATGATACTTAGGCATGAGCCTGTCTTTTCTCCTGGTTTTTTTTTTTTTTTCCCTTCTCCCAGTATTGCCGTAAAATGATTTGTAAGTGTTTTAGAAAGATTCTGACAACATGAAACAGAATCTTGATGATAGCTGGTCCTGTGTTGAGAGGATAGACTTTCAAAGTCTTCTTTTGGTTTCCCGATTACTTAACTGACCGCCAAGACAACGCTGTGCTAAGTAAACTCTCTTTTTTTTTTTTTTTTTGAGGCGGAGTCTCGCTCTGTCGCCCGGACTGGAGTGCAGTGGCCGGATCTCAGCTCACTGCAAGCTCCGCCTCCCGGGTTTACGCCATTCTCCTGCCTCAGCCTCCCGAGTAGCTGGGACTACAGGCGCTGCCACCTCGCCCAGCTAGTTTTTGTATTTTTAGTAGAGACGGGGTTTCACTGTGTTAGCCAGGATGGTCTCGATCTCCTGACCTCGTGATCCACCCGTCTCGGCCTCCCAAAGTGCTGGGATTACAGGATTGAGCCACTGCGCCCGGCCTAAGTAAACTCTCATATCTTTCTGAAGCTGAAATAAAATAGTTATTGAAGATGTTTTACCTTTGTCAAAAAGAAATACGTCTTTTTCCATAAAAGTCATCCAAGAACATACCCTTGCGATCTTTTCTAATATTCAGTATGATGCCACGAAGTTTGAACTGCCACGAACAGACATTTGGACAAACAAGTCATGGAAGCATTATCAGCTGAGTTTTATTCATGTCTAGTTATAATTCTCTGGTATTTTGCACAGAGTAGGTGAGTAAAAACACCTTCAATAAATGAATAAATGAGTACTGCTTTTAACTGGAGTAGGTTATATCATTTTAATGTATCTTCAATACACAAAATTTTATTTGTACAATAATTAAAATATTTAGACTATTCAAACTGTTTTTTTTTTCAACCGAAGCCCTTCACAATGCTTTCTGGAGACTTACAGGAAAGAGGTGTCTTGCTTCCTGTTACAACAAGCATTTGAAACATCTACAGGCACAACCTTTGTACCTCACTGAAAGATGCAAATACTGCTAATCCTCTACTGTCACTGCACGCAGTAGGCACTCCACGTTTAATGACAGTGACATACTGGTTTTCTATTCCTATTTTACTATTTGCAATTCTTTGAGTAACTTTGATGGTCTATTACAGTACGGACTATGTCCACAGAATTCTCTTTGGCTATCTAACACAAATCCACTGGAAATTAAGTACCTAATTTTAAAAAGCTCTGTTTTCATATTAGAATCAAAAGTTCTGATATTCATTTAGCCAGTGTTCATTGTACACCTACTATATTCCAGGTACACTGCTAGAAATATAAAAATGATACCTTTCTACTGTCCAAGGAATCATAGTCAAGCAGGGGAAGAGATTTACAATTAAGATCTAATAAATGCTAAAATACAGATCTGCACATAATGCTATAGAAGTACTGCAGAGAGAGGAATTAGTTTTGAATGGTATAAAAGGTAGGGTGGTGCAAAACTCACAGAGGCAAAATTTTAGTGGAGGACCTTGTAGAATGAGGAAGAGCTCACAAGCCAGGGAACGGCTGTGTAGTCCAGGCAGAATAAACAGGACAGCAAAGTACACTGGACTCAGAGCACAGAGCAAGTTAAAGAAATGCCCAGGACTCTGGTGACTGGTGTGAAGAGAGCGTGAGAAGGGGGATTTCCGTCCATAAACTAGGACCAGAGGATTACCTACTGGGGCCTCCAGAGTTTCGCTAACAGTAAATTCAGAAAAGTAGAAGAAACCAGAGGTTCCCAGTGTTGGCAGCTGTAGAATCTTCTAGGAAATTCAGGAGGAGGATCTGAGGGGAAGAAAAGAAGAAAGGGCAGAGGAAAGAAAGGGAAAGGGGAGAGGGAGAGGAGGAAGTGGAAGAGAACGGGGAGCAAAGGGGGACAGAGAAGAGAAGTCACAAAAGGAAGACAGCAGGTCAGAGGCACCAGAACAGGAGGAGGACAACCAGATTTCAGTTACCAAACCCCCTACCGACTGAATCAGCATCTGCAAACCAGGGGCTGAGGAAGTTGCAGTTATTACACAACCAGGTTTGAGATTTGTTAGTGTCATTTCTCAGTCTCATTGAAGGGGAGGTAGATGGTTTTTTTCATTTGTTTTTGAAAAGAAAACAAAAGACTCAGTTTGATGTAGATTTCTTAGACTTCAGTAAAAAAGAATGTATACTGGGAACAGAAATTTATTTTTGTTAGTGTTTTATTGCTTTATCTTTTTGATTATTCTATAGGTGCTTCTAAAATAAGTTATTAAGCCAAGCGTGGTGGCTCATGCAGGTAATCCCAGAACTTCAGGAGACCAAGGCAGGAGGACTGCTTGAGGTGGTCAAGACCAGCTGGACTAACACAGCAAAACCCCATCTCTACCAAAAAAATTTTTTTTCAATTAGCTGGGTCCGGTGGTATATGAGCATAGTCCCAGCTACTCAGGAGGCTGAGGTGGGAAGATGACCTGAGCCTAGGAGTTCAAGGTTACAGTCAACTGTGAATGCACCACTGCACTCAAGCCTGTATGACAGAGCAATACTCTTTTTCTAAAACAAAACAAAACAAACCTTAATTAAAAACATCAAAATAAAATTAGATATTAAGAATCAATATGTTTTCAAGAATCTTGGGAAAGAATAAGCATTATTTTTTTCTAAGCTAATCACTTTAAAGGGTTCGTTAGATGAAGGTTCAGAAGAGAAACCCAGAGCTCAATGCCTAAGAAGGGTTATTTCAGAAACTGCTACTCCTGGGCCATTCCTATCTTCATCTGACTTGAGAAAAAGAAATAACTTTTTGGGGCTTCTTTTATCATTTGAAAACTTTACATGAGTCCCAGGAGACAGAAAGAATCATAAAACCCCTAAAGCGGTGCCTTGAGAATAATTAGTTCTAGATAGCAAATAATGGATGGCTGAGAAAACAGAGAGCGCTCCAGAGTTTAAATAAGAGCATCTTTGCAAAGATTACAGCATCCCCATGAGACACTTAAGGTCTTCAAGTAAGAGAGTAGCAGTGATTCACTGACTTTTCCTCTAGTAATAAAGCCTTTACTGATTTGTGCTCATGTATGATTTTTTTTTTTTAATTCCTTTTAGATTTTTCTTAGTATGAGTCAACTAAATACAGAATTATCCAACTTATTGTCTTATAATTGGAAACTGAAATATTAGGGAGGAAAATCAGAGAATAGATTCCATGCATTGCTTAATATACACAGTAATATTCAGGCTCATCTAAAGACAGAGAGAGCCTGAATTGTAAAATCTAATTGCTTCATGTGAGTCAATTTTGAAAACTGACATTATCAGAGCTGTGCTGTACTTTCAAAATGGAGTTCAGTGTTCTACGGCAACCTGGAGCCTATTTGTGATTTGTTTTTCCACTTTCACTTCAGCAGATTCTGACATGTTGATAAGAAAAACTAATACCGACCACATCATTTTAAACCAAATCAGAATGTCAGTTCTAGCATTAGAGTCTGATTAAATGCAATGTGGCTACAAGAAGGTTTTTAGCTAGCAAACTGGGAGGCTTTCATTCGCCTTAGTTGTAGGAGTGCTTGTACCAGAGACAGGCACTTTCTCCACTCGAGGAAGAAGCATCCCACACTCAAAGGACCACGGCTAGAACAGCTTTTTGTTTTCTTTCTTTTCTAAAAGAGGTGTGCATCTTGGGACTATAAAGACTATTGAAACATTCTGATAAGTCTTACAATGTTTTCAACACTATGACCCAAGATAAGGGCACCCAGAAAAGAAAAATGCAGCTGCCTTTGGAACCCTCAGGACCACCCACGCTGTATGTTCTAAGTTTGGGGCTGTGCCACGAGGCAAGAGAGCACGTTAAGCACGTGTGGGATATTATGAAAACCTGAGCAACTTCATGTCCATAGTTTTAAGGAACTCTGAAGTAAAAGATAAACATATTTAATCTGAAGGTATTTTATGTTTTTATGAAGAAATATCACATGGATGTAATATATATATTTGACTGATAACTTAAAAATTATATTCATATTTAATTATACTAAATTTTTAGATGCCATGTGTATGTAAATATATATATTCAAAATTCACTTACATGAAGCAATCTTGTTTTACAATTCAGTCTCTAAACCTCTTTATATAAAATCAACTAAACAACTGGCATTTATTTCATGATTCTGTAACATTTTCTGACATTTCAGTTTCCAATTAAAAATGATAGTAGGAACAGTTCTGTATTTAATTGACTTGTACTAAGGAAAGAAAGGTGTCTATTTCAAATCAAATGTGGAAAACAAAATAGGTCACATTTGTGGACAACAAGCATGCAATAAAATATCAGAAATTCTAAGACAAAACACATAATCATGTTATAAAACACCCCTCTTTAAGATGAAATAAAATCTGCTGTGGGTTAATCTCCCACGTACACAGTACCTCTTTTTCACATAGAAAGCTGGGGCTTCTCTCTGTGCTCAAATACTTCAGATCATTTAAGATTTTTTCACCCAATGCATGTATTGTCTGCAATAAAAAAGTAATTCACCTACTGAAAAAAAATTCAGCAATTCACCTTAGGTTTGAGGCAGGCTTAGAGTCTCAATTAGCCATATAAGTAAAAATTTTACCCCAAGTTATTATATACAAATGTATATAAAATGTGGTATTTTCACAAAGTATTATACAACTTCTTTACTTCTGGAGAAAAAAAGTTACAGCAGAAAATTTCAGTGCCTTCATTTTTACTGTTAAGTTCGAAATGAAGGCTACTTGTGGTCCCAACCTTATTGATCCACTGAATAGATCCCTAGACCTGGGCAACAGCCTTATATGGAATTAAAAGGGGGGCTTCCACTTGGTGAATAAAGCCATGGAATACTCCATTTATTTGAAAACCAAATGAAAAACAGTCTAAATTTTTGTTTTTCTCCTTTGTAATGGGTCACATGCTTTTTTCAAACATCTTTTATTAAAAATCATCTATAAGGTTGTTCAAGTGAGATTTTAAACATCAACCCACTCCCATTCACGAGGCAAAAGATGAGACTTCCAATTTTTTTCTTTCTTTTTGCTTTTGTTAATGAAAAGGAACACAAGAAGAAGGCCAAGACACATTCTACAGATAGCTTGCTGTCACTAGTTCAGCTGTTTTTGATGACCCTCTGCCTGTTTTACACCTTATCCTGATGTCAATTCTTGTTTTCACTCTTCCAGATTTCTTTCACACGAAAACAGCTGACAGAATGTTGCAAAATAAAGAGGAAAAGGAAGAACTTCAGCTGGGAATAGAAAGTTTTCATCCATGACACTGAATACATTTCCCCACCTCTGACACACTATGGTCGCTAACAATCCAGGCTGTCTGCAAGGGGAAGTAAATGAGCAAGCAGGCTCACTGCCCCACCAGTGAGGGTACTGAGCCAAAGTGGGGCCTTGCCCTTCTGCCTTGATCTGACCCTGAAGGTGGTGGGATGGGGTAGGGGGTGGAGGGTGGGAGGAGAAGTGACCATTCACCTATCTATTCACTCGGTATTTATGAGAGCCTACTATGTGCTTGGCAACATCCCAGGTGGTATTTATGGAAGATCTGCTAGGTGCTAGCAGCTTTATTTATCTCCATTCGTCTTGGTACCACCTTAGAGAAATAATATTTTTATGACTGACAGATAAGGAAATGGGTTCAGAGAGCTTATTTAGGTATCTTACATCACATCAGATAAGGACTGATTTATGACTGGATCCCAATTTTGTCTCATTCCAAAGCTCAGGTGTTCACTGATGACTATATCATGGGGACCCAACAGAATACCACCATGAATTAGGCTTATTCACACACAGTAGCAGCACTCTCTTCTAAAATACGGGTATTACCAAAAGACACAGAAGACGGAAGACCGTACTGACAATTCTCAGCATACCGTCATCGATTCTGCTTTATTTGTTTTCATAACTAATATAAAAGTAATATGTTCTCATTGTCATCAATGGAAGAACAGAGCGCACAGAATTAACAGTTCCTCCACATTTTCAGCCAGTTAACGAACATCTAACGTTTAGCATATTTCTTTTCACACATATCTCTGCTCACAAACTGCAGCAAATACATAAGCATTTGTTTTTCTCCTCCTTCTTCTTTTTTAAAGTGGTGGAGGTCTTTCTTTCTATCTGCTGACCACAAGGCACAGGAGTTTCAATGGAAGCGGGTGAAAGAGTTTGGAAGGAGTTTCAGTGGAAGGGGGTGATAGAGTTTGGAAGACTAGGAAAACTGTCAGAGGAAAGCAGGTCTGGGTGAGGTTGTCATAGAGTTTAACATTTCATCCAGAAAATATATTTTTCCTTAGCAGTGGTCATACCTAAGAAAAGCAGCATGTCTAGCTAGAAGCTGGTATTTACACATACCTATTTAATACATTGCTCACACACACACACACACACACACACACACACACACACACGATGCTACTGATAGACTGCAATCTAGAACATGCCTTCCTGTTCTAATACAAATGGGTCTGCATTTTCTTTTAACTTGGCAAGGTTGAAAAACAGACTCGTCATAAGTGTGTAATGTCTTGAACCAAAATAGACTTCCTTAATGATTTGTTTTCTCCAATTTCACCACAAAATGTAATGCAGCCAACAAAAGAACTATTCTTCCCCCACGTATAATAACATGTTATTCAACAATCATGTAAGAAAGCCTATACATAAGACTGCCAAGGTTCTGAAATTGAGTTTCTAACTGAAATGTTTGGAAAGAAATCTTTTCTTTTTTAAGTTTTACTCCGAGGGTTTGAGTGAAGTGATATAAATATCTGGAATATACAGTTTTGCTTTACTGCTACAACATGCTTCCAGAAGTAGTTATGGTTTACTTTATAACATGGGTCACTGAAAACATTAACCATAAAAACATATAAAAGTACAAACAAGTTCTCAGTAGACCATTTACTCTGTAGCAGAACAAACAATTTAATTGCTTCTGTCCTTGTGAGGGCAAATAGCTCCTGATGAAGTTGGGTCAGGAGTACCCCTTGGTTTGTGGGGAGTCTACAACCTGCATGCTATTCACGTGACTCGACTCTCTCAATACTTCAAGGGTCCACGCCCCGGGACAGAGGTAAAAGCCTGGTTACCAGCAGAAAAAGCAACCCACTCCCAGTACAGTAAGTTGATAACAGAATGATGAACTATTTTTCTTTTTCTTTCTTTTTTTAATGGAGAACTGTAAAGGAAAGAAAAATTGTAATGGTGTAAAAAGCTAAAAAGGGGGAAAAAGTGAATCCACTATTTACTTTTCTGAAACACAGAGTTTGCCTTAAAAGTGTGCCCCATAATCACTAGCCCACCTGAAAACCATGGAAAGTGCCGAAGACCGAAGGATGCAGCTACATACTCTGAATGCACATTAACGCATGGTGCATATTTATGGTATGACGACAGGTATAAATATCACCAAAAATGAATATATCTCCTGTATCTCTTAAATTTCTGGGAAATAACTAGGTAAATTAAAATGTGTTAGCCAAGATAAGACATAATTAATACATTTTAAAGAATTAGATGATCAAGAACACATTTTTCTAATGAGTGAAAGTTTTCCTAAATAAAAGTTTTCTCCTTTGGCCAGAAGCAGTGGCTCATGCCTGTAATCCCAGCACTTTGGGAGGCCAAGGTGGGCAGATCACCTGAGGCCGGGAGTTCAATACCAGCCTGGCCAACATGGCGAAAATCCTGTCTCTATTAAAAATACAAAAATTAGCCAGGCGTGGTGGCAGGCATCTGTAATTCCAGTTACTCAGGAGGCTGAGGCAGGAGAATCACTTGAACCCGGGAGACAGAGGTTACAGTGAGCCGAGATCGCGCCACTGTACTCTAGCCTGGGGGACAAGAGTGAGACTTCATCTAAAAAAAAAAAAAGTGAGCAAGTGGGAGAAGAAAGGTTAACTATCTGGTGGAAAAAACACTAGTATAAGCACATCTATATGTATGTACATATATACACATGCATATATATACATACATGTAATACATATACATGGACACTGGATCATCAAAAAAGTGGTTCATTTTGTATTTATGATTTATGTGGGGATCCCAGGTTTAAACTCCAGGTCCACTATTTATCACTTATGTGGCCTTGCTTAAGTTACTTCGCTTCTCTTGGTCTCAAACTAGAGATAATACCACTCACCTTAATTCTAAAGCAGTATCTAAAAAATCTGTCATTAGTAAATCAGCAGTGGTCATTATCTAAGAAAAGCGCATGACTAGATAGAAGCTGGTATTTACACAGATATATTTAATGCATTGCACCTTCACACACACACACATACACACACACACACTCACATACAAGATACTACTGACAGACTGCAATCAAGAACATGCCTTCCTATTCTAATACAAATGGGTTTACATTTTCTTTTAACTTGGCAAGGCTGAAAAACAGACTCATCATAGTAAATTAGCAGTGACCACACCTAAGAAGAGCAGCATGACTACATAGAAGATGGTATTTACACATATATAGTTACATACTCAGAGAAATAAAAAGTTAATGTGGGTTACTAAGTGGTTTATTTTAATAAACTTAAAATGTTTTTATTCGATAGATTCATTATTTTCTGTGAAAAGCACTGAATTGTACCTTACTGTATCAGAAAAGTCACATGGAAAAGCTCTGCTCTTTGAAAGATATTTCTTTATATCCATTTAAAAATCTACCTTGTGGCTGGGTGCGGTGGCTCGTGCCTGTAATCCCAGCACTTTTGGAGGCTGAGGGGGGCGGATCACTTGAGGTCAGAAGTTTGAGACAAGCCTGGCCAACCTGGTGAAACCCTGTCTCTACTAAAAATACAAATTAGCCGGGTGTGGTGGCAGGCGCCTGTCATCCCAGCTACTTGAAAGGCAGAGGCAGGAGAATTGCTTGAACCCAGGAGGCAGAAGTTGCACTGAGCCGAGATCACGCCACTGCGCTCCAGCCTAGGCGATAGAGTGAGACTCTGTCTCAAGAAAAAAAAAAAAAAACCTACCTTGGGTTATATTTCTCACAGAAACAGAATATGACAAGTAGACACTTTAGGGGTAATGTTTATCTCCTTGCTTCACTGTAATAATAAAACCATTAAAGAAAATAAAATAGATTTTTATTTTATTGATAAAAGGTTACAGATTAGGAATCCTCATGCTAAGCAGAAAGTATTACTTTAATTTTGAATGTTTATCTTGGCAATCTACACAACAACTACACATATCACACAAACATTTCTGTCTGGTACTAATCTAAAAAGCTCTCTGAAAACAATTATTTTATGATATTGCACATTTTCTAGTTTTTGTTACAGTTTACAAATACATATTTTGGTCAGCATTAATGAAATGAAGCCTAAAATCATGAAAACATTTAATATAAATTAGAAATAGGAGAGAAGTACTTAGGGTAGTTAGCTGCTACTCATGTGTTACTGAAAGAAGAGGCATGAATTGCATTATGAAAAAGTAAAATGTGGATAAAGAATGCTTTGGTAGTAAAAACATACACACAAAAAGCACTGGATTTCGATTTCACAATCAAAGTCCAATGAGAATTTCCCCCTTTGGCAGTCAAACAAAAATTCCAGGAAAATAGTTTAAATTCCCTTCACAAAGTTCAAATATAGCTATTGGTATTAACTTGCAAATATAAGAAATAACATTTCAGTCTGGGTATCTGACTAATGGTTGTTTATGGACCCTATAAAATTTAGAATAATTTTTGCATTTCATATATCTCACATGCAATTATTGTTTCAGCAGTCCAAAATCTGTTTCATGCAATTCCATACAGATGAATTATAATTCTAAACAGAATCCTCAAATTCTATTTAAGTTTTAATGTAAACAATTCACCTAAAGGGATAAGCAGCACTCATTATTTCTTTAGAGACAAGAATATTTTAGAGAGGTAACAATTCACTTTTGAAGTAAGTTCATTGAAACTATAAGCCCTATAGTTTACATAGTGCTTTATAACTGCAAGCCCTCCGCTTTTTAAACAATTATGCATTCCCCTAAATTTATATTTAAAAAATATGAATTATCAATTGAGATTTCTCTGCCTGTACATAGAGATCTCTGTTCCTGGCCACTGGGTGGTTCTGCACGCACGGGCATGGGGTTCTAGCTTAGGCCCGACTGTCACTAACTTCTCTATGGCTTCAGAGAAGTCACAGGGCCTATGTTTCCTAAACATATGTATATTTTTAAGTTACAGAACATGCTTACAAAATGCCACCTCATTGTGTTTTATATACATGGACTCTATACATGGATGCATATACTGCAACCAATTATAGCTATCCCAGAGTGAAAGGACATTTTGAGAGAAGCAATTATTATAGCAAATGAGACAGGAAACATCCTTTTCCATTGCTCAAGAAACACAGGCATTTGTTTCTTGCCTCTCGGCAAAAATGGAAAAACTCTCTTGCATTTCACAAGTGAGTGGGTCTCCCGAAGGTTCTGAGAAGGTTCTAAGCTAAATAATCCTAAACCGAGCGAACCCTCCCCAGCTCCTTTTGAGTGGAGAGGCTGAATTCAACACTGCTGGGGAGCTGCAGCTGGTGGATGGGGACAGGGGACAGCTTGCTGTTGTGGGCTTTAGGGAGCAAACTCTGCCAAGCCAGGATGGGCAAGGATGAGAGGGGAAAGACTGACAGTCCTTTGGTAATAAAAATGCAGTTTATATAAACTGTAGGAGACCTGGTGAGAAAGTAAAAGAGGTAATTGTGCACATTCCAAATGTTTTAATATATAAACTGTGTAACCATCACTCATGAATAGGGCAGCTGCTAACAATTTATTTGTTTTTTTTTTTCACCAAGATAAAAATCATGCTAAAGCCAAGAGATGTTTCTCTAGTGAATGATATTTTGAAACTCTGGTCAAAACATAACTGTGACATAATAAATTTTTAAAGAAGTCATGAAAGCTTGTAGTTTGAAATCTGAAAGAAGACCTAGTTTTTTCCCCAATTAGGAAGGACCACATTTCAACTTTCATGACAGTGGCGGGCTCAGTCTTGTGGCGGAGGGGGGGAAGGCCAATTCTGCATGCACATCTGTTTCCAGTGCGATGCTGGTATGCAAACTATTGTCTATTGGAAGTGTGTTGTGGTAACGTTTGCCAGGGTTAAAGGCTGGGTCAATTTGATCAAGACGCTAAAATTAGCTTCTGTGTGTTTTCCTGAAAAGAAAAAAAAATACTGTAAAGCTCTTTGTTTTCCTTCAAGTACCATTCTCAGATTTCAGTTTCTGGTGTGTAAACTACCAGGAAACAGACGGCTATGACAACTGACTTCTTGTTCACTGAGTTCTGCATAATGAAATGGTGCCACACGTCACCAAGCTGGAGAACACATGGAGAAAGCTAGCTTTCTGACCCAACTCACATTTTCCCATTTAAAAAAATTAACATTATAAAATTACTTAATGTGAATGCATTTGGAAATTCAAAACCATAGCTATATTTTAAAGTGTGTGATGGCTTGGCAAAGCCCAAACACATTTAGAAACTCATCATTCTGAGAAGTATTGGGGTAAGATTTAGGTCACATATTCCTGGTAGTATTGACAGTGCTCTGACTTATTTTCACAGGAAGTGAGTTCGTTAGGATGAAAAAGAGGGAAAAAATACATATACAAACTCCAGTAATAATCTGATGAATTCCAAGAGCAGAAAGGAATTGTGGAAACAATACATAGTCATGAGATAGTTCAAGAAAAATATTGGTATTTTTCTAGATTAGCAAAATTACTTAGAAAATTACTTAACAGTTAACATTCCAATAGATGAAAAAGATGAAAAAAGGAGAAACAGAATTATCTGCTATGTTTAAGGTTTTGCGATGAATAGACAAATAAAGCAAAAGTAGAAGCATGTTTGAAATTTATTTACATACTTGGAGACTTGCTTTTTCTTGTATGAGATGCTAAGTCAGGTTACGATAATATAAAAGTAAAAAACCTCAGTGAAATGCCTCTCTCATATTTTAACTATTTCAATACTGTTAACTTTTAAAATGACCTATAATGTAAAAAGTATTTTTGGTGTACATTTTACTACAAGTATTTCCGATTAAGAGAAGTCTGAGAGAAGAAATAAACAGGGTTTCCCTAAATTACAAAATGCAATAGAAAAATCCTTCAATCTAGTTACAGCATAGTGAAAATATTATAAATTTGGGTCATTTATACCACAGGATTTCCTTCTTTGCAAACATCCTCTCAATTCCAGTGGCTTTTTGTACTTTTATAATTTAGAGTTCATTAAAAAGATTTGGTATGGATACTAGAAGTGTGTAAAATATTTGGCAAAACTCATTTGTAAAATAAAACTTATTTGTACAACATATATAAAATTACTCAATTTTTATATTTAAATGCCCTCTAGAGCCAAACACAGCATAGTAGTTACTACTAATTGCTTGATTATTTTCTTGGGTTAGAAATTAGTGAAAAAATACTATATATCGTGACACTAAATTAGTAAGATTCCGTATTATCTCTAATTTCTCACAACCAGCTCTTCTTCAGTTTAAAATCTGACCTCGTCTCTCAAAGTTACTTATAAAAATGGGAAGAATAATATTGAACTGCAATAACTCATCAAGTCTAAAGTTTTTCAGTCATAATCTTCTCAATTGTATGTTCTTACACAGCTGAGCACAGCCTTCTGGTGGAAAGACTCTGGGCTCCTAGGACACTACAAATGGCAGATTCGTCTTCTTCCTCCTGCATGAGTTCTGAGGATTCCTCCCCCGACACCACTGCCCACATCCCCTTTCTGGCACCTGAAATGTAGCATTTCCGGAGGTTGTGACTTTCCCTCCCCCTTCTTTTCCTTTTACATACTTTTTTCCAGTAAATTTACCCACTAATATATATGGCTTTAAATATCTATGTTTTTAGCCTAAGGATGGTTAAGTTAGGCACAGAAGGTTTATGGAGGGAGTTTAAATATTCATTAGACTGCTGATACTATGTTAGAATGTATGCATAAACAGGTGCAATTTCTGTTGTTCAGAATCCAAAATTGTAAAGGAAAGCTGTCCATGACTCAAAAAGAAAAGAAAAGTCAACCCCACCACCACTTTCCACACCAGAATGGCTCCAGCAGCCTAACTGAACACCTTCACCTGGGTACTCCCAGCATCACTAGTACTTCAGACTCAGGCTGTTCTCATGACTGGCCTCCCCCGGAGAACATTCCTTCCCCTGTGTCTCCTGTGTGCTTAAGATATTACCACCACCCTACCATCTCTGAGACTCTCCTTTCTCCCTTATCCAACAACTGCAATTAGCTGCAAGTCTGAGGCTTCTCATGTTTCCACCACCATCCCTTTAGCCCAGGACCTTGAAGTATACTATGTGGTCAGGTTGCCTTATAACTGTCTCCTCATCCAGGGTGGCCCCTGTTGCACAATTCCAGGGGCTGCAATTCACGTCACATTCTCTGCAAATGCAACATATCTCCATGCAACATGATGGAAGCTCCAAGGCTGTGTGCACAACCAGTGAATTCAGGTGTGCACTTCTATCCTTTCTACAACATCATTCTCAATTTCCTCTACAGCCTATTTTAACTATACCACTGCTCCCCTCCCTCCCATCCAAAATTAACTATTCACATTCACTGAATATGCCCACACTTTTTTTGTAAGTCTTTGTGTCACAATGCATGCTGACCTGTGTTTTGGAAAAATACCACCAAATCCCCACCTCTCATAATGCCTGGTGGTCTGTCTTCCGTTTGTCTCTCCCACGAAGCTTTCAGTAGGGCAGAGTGTAAGCATGTGGGTATCAGATTAGGATTCAACCCCAGCTCCACTAACATGAACTACTCAAGTAGTCTTCTGTAAACTAATTAAACTCTCCACACCTAGGGCATCCTTTTAAAGTGGGGACAAAATTTAACAGTTAGGATGTGAGGATTAAATGAAATATAATGCATATTAAGTACCTGGTACTTTTTAAGTGTTCAATATTTTTTAGCTGTTATTTTAACATCCTCACTCCCAGTAATGATTTCATTCTCCTCTATCCTCTGCTTTGGATTCTAGTACCATACATTTGTTGTTTTGTCGCCTCCCAAATATGCTTTTAGATGTCAGGGGCATGCACTATCATATTTAAATCACCTTGAGCACCTAGCACAGTGCCTTACACATAGTAGGTGCTTACTAAATATGTAGTTATTTTTCTTAAGTCATTCTTTCTTGGGCCAGAATTTACTGGAGGTCAAGGGGACAAAAGGGTGGAAGAACTACACAGATGTCAGATCCTCCTTAGGAAAGCCGGTCACCGTGTCAGAGTTGCACACAGGACACAACACCTCGTGTGTATTTACATGTACCAAAGCAACACGTTGGCGGAGACGATGGCTGATGAAGATTAACTTGTACAGCATCCTTCAAAACATCATGACTCTTGGGAGGACATGTTCATAGGATACAGAAAACAAAAATTCCACAAAGCATCTATTTTCTTACCTCTTAAAAATGGACCAAACCAAATGCATGACAAAACCTCAGGTTTGCAAAATAGCAGACAAATTAAACATTGGCATAATTAAGCTATGGTGAATAAAGACTGCCAGTCTAATTTGAGGAACTAGTGGGAACACAGTCACGCATCATTGAACGACAGAAAGACATTCTGAGAAATGTATCCTTAGGTGATTTTGTGGTGCCCAAATCACACAGTGCACTTACACAAACCGAGAGAGTAGAGTCTACTACATAACGAGGCTATACAGTATGCTATATACTATATACTACAAATCTGTATACCATGGTATACAGATTATATACAGATGTATACTAATTTAAGCAACTGCAATATGGTGATAATTATCTGTGTTTCTTTTTTTCTTTTTTTTTTTGAGATGGAGTGTCACTCTGTCGCCCAGGCTGGAGTGCAGTGGCTGGATCTCAGCTCACTGCAAGTTCCGCCTCCCGGGTTTACGCAATTCTTCTGCCTCAGCCTTCCGAGTAGCTGGGACTACAGGCGCCCGCCACCAGGCCCAGCTAGTTTTTTGTATTTTTAGTAGAGACAGTGTTTCCCCGTGTTAGCCAGGATGGTCTTGATCTCCTGACCTCGTGATCTGCCCGTCTTAGCAATTATCTGTGTTTCTAAACATTTCAAAACAGTTTTACTGTGCAGTAAAATATAGCATAAAAGAGAGAAAATGGCTGGGTGCCATGGCTCATGTCTGTAATCCCAGCACTTTGGGAGGCCAAGGCGGGCAGATCACTCGAGGCTAGCCGGGAGTTTGACACCAGCCTGGCCAATATGGCGAAACCCCATCTCTACTAAAAATACAAAAATTAGCCGGGTGTGGTGGCATGCACATGTAATCCCAGCTACTTGGGGAGCTGAGGCACAAGGATTGCTTGAACCTAGGAGGGGGAGGTTGCAGTGAGCGGAGCTCATACCACTGTACTCCAGCCTGGGCGACAGATTGAGGCTTTCTCTCAAAAAAATAAAAAGATAGAAAATGGTACACAGGTATAGGCACTTACCATGAAGGAAGCCTGTAGGACTGGAAGTTGCTCTGGGTGAGTCAGTGAGTGAGAGGTGAGTCAATGTGAAGGTCTAGGACATTACTGCACACTGCTGTAGAATTTGTAAACACTGTATACTTAGGCTAAAGGAAATTTAAAAATAAGGTAATTGTGCTATGATGTTTGGATGGCTACTATGTCACTACATGATTAAAAAATTTTCAGGTCCATTATAATCTTATGGTATCAACATTGCATATGCGATCTGTCGCTGACCAAAATGTCATTATGTGGTGCATGACTGTATCCTGAGTAAGAGGATCTTGGAATATTTCTAAGTAGAGAGCATATGAGATCCAAATTTACAAAAAGACATAAAATCTATTTTAGCAAATTGTTTTCATGCAAAAGGAGGTTCTAAAATTATTTTAAGTGCTTAAAATTTTTTGTAGGTGTGCATTATTTGGACCTTGTTTAAACTATCAATATGCTAAACAAATCCTTTCTACAGATATTGTTGAAATAAACTCCAAATTGATGAGGAAGTTAAAATAGCCTGACATTAATACACATAATACCTGATTGCATTTTCAATTCTGAGGTTTTTTCAAGAATGTCCTGAGGCCCTCTATAAGTTTCAAATTGTTATCTGAAATCATTTCATTTTAGAAGCCTGGTATATACAAAATGAAGTTTGTAGAGCTATTGTTTATTATAATTTAACAAATATCTGGCTGGGTGTGGTGGCTCGTGACTGTAATACCAGTGTATAGGGAAGCTGAGGTGGTAGGATCATTTGAGGCCAGGAGTTTGAGAGTAGTCTGTGCAGCATAGTGACACTCTCTAAAAAAAAAAAAGTTTCTTTAATTAGCCAGGAAAAGTGGTACGTACCTGTAGTCCTAGCTACTTGGGAGACTGAGGCAGAAAGATCACCTGCGCCTAGGAGTTCAAGGTTACAGTGAGCTATGATTGTGCCCCTCATTCCAGCCTAAGCAGAAGAGCTACCCTGTCTCTTAAAATATAGATATATACATATATATACACATATATATGTGTGTGGATATATATATGCATGTGTGTGTGTATCCAGGATAAATATATATACACACACACACACACATATGTGTGTAGCCTAGATACACACTAGCTTCAAGGGATTGAATACAATGTTTTGGAATATATATGTTTTGGAAAAGTCCTAAGGTAGATTCCTTAGCTTTAACAACCTTTTACGTAAGCTTTAGTAAAGATAAGCCTTTGATATCACTATTTCAACTTCCACTGGGTAAAGCAGCTTCCGAGGGATTCACAAGAATGGTCCATATTTTTTTGGCTGTTCAAAACAACCGCACAGACGAGGGGATTTAGGAAGCCACCATGCATACCCAGCGTGAAATGCAGACTCAGAAAAGACCTCACAAGATCTTCAGATTTCAGTTCGGGGTGATCCCTGGCACAGACACACCCTACAACAGTTAGAAAACCCACAGCAAATGCTAGGGAAGAGAAAGAGTTACCATATTCTAAGATTCAAATGTCCAGGTTTCAACAACAATGGAAAAATAAGACATAGAAAGGAAAAGGAAGGTATAGAGCACTCAAAGGAACAAAATAAAATGACATAAAACATACCCAAGGAAGCCTAAACTTTGGACTTACCAGATTAAACAACTATCTTAAAGGTAATCAAAGATCTAGGGTAAGTCACGGACAAAGACAGGAAAACAATGTATGAACAAAATGAGAATAACAGAAAGAGAAATTTTAAAAAAGAAACCAGAAGAAATTCTGGAGCTGAAAAGTATAATAAGTAAAACGGAAAATACAATAGAGGAGACTCAAAAGCAAATTTAAGCAAGCAGAAGAATTAATAAACTTGAAGATCAAATTTACTCAGTTTGAGAAACAGAAAGAAGAATGAATGAAAAAAAGTGAACAGAGCCTAAGGAACTTGAGGGACACCATCAAGCAGACCAACATAATCTGTGGGAGTCACAGAAAAAGCAGAGAGAAGAATAGGACAGAAAGTGTATTTGAAGAAGTAATGACTGATAACTTCCCAAATTTGATGAAAACCGACTCCACAAATCCAAGAAGCTCACCAAACAAGTAAGATAAACTCAAAGAGAACTATCCTGAGAAGTATTCAAATTGTCAAAAGCCAAAGGTAAAGACAGAATCTTAAATGCAGCAAAACAGTAACAATTCATCACATATAAGGGATCTTCAATAAGATTATTAGCCAATTTCTCATCTGATATCTTGGAGGTAAGAAGGCCCACTGGCTGGTATACTCAAATGCTAAAACAAAAACAATGTTAATCAAGAATTCTATATTCAGAAAAATTGTCCCAGGAAACAAGGCAGAAAATAAGACATTCCCAGATAAGCTAAGAAAGTTCATTACCACTATACCTCTCCTACAAGAAATGTCAAAGTGACTCCTTCAGTTTGAAATTTTAAAAATGTAGTAGAGTTGACCCTTAACATGGAGGGTTAGGGGTGCCAAACCACTGTACAGTAAAAAAATTACATACAGGGCCACAGTGACTCATACAATCCCAGCACTTTGGGAGGCCGAGGCAGGCGGATCACGAGGCCAGGAGATCAAGACCATCCTGGCTAACACGGTGAAACCCCATCTCTACTAAAAATACAAAAAATTAGCCGGGCATGGTGGGGGGCACCTGTAGTCCCAGCTACTCGGGAGGCTGAGGCAGGAGAATGGCGCGAACCCGGGAGGCGGAGCTTGCAGTGAGTCCAGAGCGTGCCACCGCACTCCAGCCTGGGCGACAGAGCGAGACTCTGTCTCAAAAAAAAAAAAAAAAAATTACATATAATATTTGACTTACCAAAAACTTAACTACTAATATCTGACTGTTGACTGCAAGCCTTGCTGATACCAAGAATTGCTGATTAACACGTATTTTGTACATATGTGCCATATACTGTATTCTTACAATGAAGTAAGCTACAGGAAAAAATTTTATTAGGTAAATCATAAGAAACATATATTTGCTATTAATTAAGGGGAAGTGGATCATCACAAAGGTCTTCATCCTTGTCTTCACACTGACTAGGCTTAAGAGAACAAGAAAGAGGAGGGGTTGGTCTTGATGTCTCACGAGTGGCAGAAGTGGAAGAAAATCCATGTATAAGTGAACCCGCACAGTTCAAATCCATGTTGTTCAAGGGTTAACTGTATATATATATTTCTAAATGAATACATATGGATATAGGAAGATACGTGTGTGTATATATGTATGAGCACATGCGTATGTGTGTATACTTTTAAATGTTTGTATAACTAAATAAAAAAAAATTATGCATACGCATTTTCCCCTAAAAGGTTGTTTATTCGAGTTGACTCTACACCTAATTTGTTTTGTCTGTTTTGTTTTGGTTTTGAGACGTCGTCTTACTGTATCATCCAGGCTGGAGTGCATTGGTGTGGATCCCAGCTCACCACAGACTTAACATTCTGGGCTCACTAAGGTGATGCTCATGCCTCAGCCTGTAAAGTAGCTGGGAATACAGGCATGCGCCACCATGGCTGGTTAATTTTTAAAATGTTTTGTAGAGATGGAGTTTTGCCATGTTGGCCGGGCTGGTCTTGAACTCCCGGGCTCAAGCGATCCACCCACCTCGGCCTCCCAAAGTACAGGGATTACAGGCGTAGCCACCACATCTGGCCGCCTTCACCTAATGTTTTAGTGAATCTTCGTATTAGTTGGACGGGGGGAATCATCTTACATCATCAAACATTCTAAGTCACTTTATACGTAGGCATGTATGGTGCATTTTAGTTCTTCAACACTCAGCTCAAGAATCACCCTCTGTGTGCTATGTTCTTGGAAAGCTGCCTCTTGCCTCAGCCTAATTCAGAATCCTTTTGGTGTGTGTGTGTTCTCATAACTCCTGCCACAAGCCTTGGTTTTGAGTTATCTTACATATAGAGCTGTAATCACTCATTAACTTACTAGTCTCTGCTTCTAGACTGCCACTGTCCAATATGGTAGACACTAGTGGCTTTTTAATTTAAATTAATCAAAATTAAATTAAATTAATAATTCAGTTCCTCAGTTATACTAGACAAATTTCAAGTACTCACAATCTACATGTAGCCACTGGCTATCATGTGGGACGGGACACTGCAGATACACAACATTCCCATAAGCAGAAAAAATTCTATTCAACAGAGCTGCTCCAGATCAGGATTTCCCAACCGAAGCACGACTGACACTCTGTGTCAAATGATTCTTTGTTGTGGAGTCTGTCTTATGCATCTTAGGATGCTTAGCAACTTCTACCCACCAGGCATCAAGACCATTCCCCCAGCAGTGACAACCAAAATGTCTCCACACATTGCCCCGGACTGAGAACCATTGTTCTAGACTCTAAACATCTTAAGAAGAGGGGCTATGTGTATTCAGCTTTGTACTGCATATAACCAATCACAGAGGATATAACACAGGGGTTCAATGTATGTTAAGAAATAAAGATAAGAAGATGAGACAGAAGCAAAGCCTAGGCAGTGAGTGATTGTCCACTCTGACAAAGGTACAACCCTTCTCCAGATTTTTAAGCCAACAAAGACTACAACAATCAATGATGCTGCTTTTGCCCAGAATGTAAGCGAATGATAAGCTGCATCTGGCACCTGTTCAGAAATCTATGAGATAGTTACCACAACAAGATACTAAATTGTCTGTTCAGAAATCTATGATAGTTATTACAACAAGATATTAAATTGTCTGTTCAGAAATCTGTGAGATAGATTTCTCATAGATTTAATATCACAATAAGATATTAAATTGTCTGAAATTTATACAAAATTGAATCCTCTGCACTACACCAAGGCATTTCAGGGATAAGAAATAGATACAACTCTTAGAACCTCTTTGAGAATATGCCTGTTTTGTAGACTGATATGTGAAAATGTACCCAAACACTCCAGAAAATGTAGTCCATATCTAGAAAACTATTTGCCCAAAGCATTATAATTTTAAGTGGTTCTTCAAAAGTAATCCACATAAACATGATTATCTTGTTGGCTGTATTTGGCCAATGCAGATACAGTTCAATATTTCCAAATCAGAATGATCCAGCGAATTATTCTGCTAAGGTCATTTGTAAATTGTTTCCTGATTGGCTACAAAGACATTACTGCCATTATAGGATTAAAGTAAGTCAATGGCTTTCTTCCCACTAAATCATTCCACTGGTTACACTAGCCTCCTAGACATTAGGTCAAAGCCCTCTCATACTGAAATTAAAGGAGAATTCAGTGGCTGTGTCCCGTCTGCCATGTGTGACAGGTGATATAAGCAAGAATGTCTGTACTCTGGATCTGCCACTTACCAATGTGCCATTTCTCAGTTTCTTTAGTAAAATGGGGAGTCCAGATAATCATTCCTTTAGGGAAGCTTGAAGGGAAAATCTCTATGAACTGCAAAACACTAAACAGATGCCAATTTTAAGTATTTTAGGTAAGGTTATAAAGTTTTTAGCAAAGGGACTAAAGAAGAGCACTCATCAATGAGAATTACAATCCCAGAGGCAGTTATGGAAACATGATTGAGTAAAATAAAAATAAACACTATAGGGTGCCTTGTCATGCAGGCGATAGAAGAAAGTTTTTTATTCCAGCTTTCTGAGGATTCATCTGAACAAACACACTCCTAACCTTTTTTGGTTTTTTATAAAATCTTGAAAGTTCTTTAAGCACCCATAGGGATTACGTATCTGAAGGAGCTGAAGCCTGCTTCTAGAGGTCTTTGCCAGAGCAAGCTCGCATACTGAAAAATCAGATGTTCAATCCCTGGTAGCCTAGTTCCAGCCCACAGTCTCCATCTTTTCCCAGGTCTCTACACAGCCAGTGCACAAAGGCCAAAGGGTAGTTTCAGCCACTTTTACCCTCCCTATAAAAATTTTTGTAAATACGTAATTCCAAAGAAATTTCTTTCTAGTCACAGTTGGTTTGTTCTAGAACAAAAAACCAGGAGGTGGTTGAAAATGTCTTCAGAAATTTAATAAATATGTAAAAACTACCACCTTACATGGTTTGATTAGAACTAAGTGAAGGTAGGGTACAGAATATAAAATCTCTTTAGAGCAGTGGCTCATGTCTATAATCCCAGCACTTTGGGAGGCCGAGGAGGGAGGATCACTTGAGCAACTTGCTATATTGCCCAGGCTGTTCTCAAAATTGTCCAGGAGTTTGAGACCAGCCTGGGCAATATAATAAGACCCCGTCTCTACAAAAAATAAGAAAATTAGCCAGGTGTGGTGCCATGTGCCTGTAGTCCCAGCTACGAGGGAGGCTGAGTCTGGAAGCTCCTTGAACCCACCAGGAGTTTGAGGTTGCAGTGAGTTACGATTGAGCCACTGCACTCCAGCCTGGCGGACAGAGTGAGGCTCTGCATATCCCCACCAACACACAACCAAAAACTCCTTAGAGGTTAATTTTTATTTGTAGCGTTTGACTCTATGACTGGAGTGATGACTTATTTTGTGTGTGTGTGTTGAAGAGCATGTAAATGCACTGACAGCCAGTCACAACATGACCACCTACTTTTGTGACCATTACACAAGCAGTAACTTGGCTGTTCCGGACTCACTGGATGTTCAGGATGAAAAAGTGGAGAAGTGGAAAAGGACAGGTAAAGGTAAGACAGAGCCAAAGACTCTTTGGTCTTAGAAAGAGTCCACCACATGAATTGTTAGCTTGACTGCAAAGTTCTTTACAGTAAGAAAAGAATTAACAAAGTGAGGCTGACACATTTCAGAAAGCACATTTGCAAACTGCCTATAAGGCAAAAGTGAGCTTCTCATCTTCTCTCTGTTAAGTTGGGCTTGCCTGCCGCAGACCTGATGAGCTTCAGCGGAAAAGTCAGCATGGACATGTAAAGCACACAATGAACTTTATCAGGCTGCGTCTCTGTGGCCACTTTCCAGATCACATATTTACCCAGTAAAAACATTCAGGCCACATGAGGAAGGAAGTCTTCGGCTACTGAAGATCATTAGGAGCACTGAGTGCAACCACTGTCAGTTTTGTGGGGTTGGCCTCTGATCACTCACACAAAGGACGGAAAATTGCTGGCGCCGCTGGACCTGTGCCCAGCTCACCCGGCAGTGGAGCGTATGAAAGCCTCCTTTTTTAAAAAAAATTTTTTTTTTTTTTATAACTAATGCACTGGAAGGGGGCAAAGGGTGGCATGGACCCTCAGGCACATTAATCAGCAGGGGAACTGGCCAAATGTCACCTCCTGCTGGGCTTCCATGGCAAAACTACACGTGTCAGTGACTTCCAGAAAAGGGGAGGCCCCAGAACAACACTGGACGCATCAAATGTCCTCCCTTCCTTCATATGGAAAGCTCATCTCGAAGGTGTCAGGATAAAACATGAGAACAGCATCTGTCCTCAGAGACCAAGCAGAGTGATTCACTATTTCATGGCACAATGAGGGGAGGAGGACACTGTAATAAAAACTTTATAAGGTGAAATCTAAATCCTGAATGCAGCACACATTTTTTAAAACTTTTTTTTTTTTTTGCCTTTTCTTCCTTTCCCTTCTCCTCCCCTTCCTGAGGGAACATAACACAAGGTAATTAAATGGTAAATTACTTGAGAGAGAAATGTGTAGACTCATGACAAGTCTTTGTGCAGAAAACAAAACTTCACACTCCACACATATTTTAGATGACCTAATTCTTCCAGCGAAGTTTAAAACTATAACCAAGGTTGTTTAAAAAAACCATTTTCACATGGAAGGGCAGTGGGTTGAAAGATCCTCATTATTCAAGAGAAGGGAAATTTATGAAGGCAGAAATTAATATCAAACCCAAACTGCTCATTAAACAAACAAAGTAAATTAAGAAGCCGTTGGTTAGGTTTTCTCTATTTCTAGTCAATATCTAAATGAGAAATATGCTCTCCTTAAAATCGCAATGCATATATCCCATCAAATCCACAGAACAATTCCAATATTCTTACTCACTCAAAAATGAAGACATATGTATACAAACATAACTGAATCACAAAGTCAAAGCTTAGGTTCTGGTTAAAATTTGCAAAAAAAATTAAATAGAAATTATTAAGAATTAGCATCTTAAAATCTACTAGTTAAAGTTCAATCTGGGTAGGTTACGGATTTGCAGGTTAAAATGCTTGGCATGCTTTGAAATTAAAACATGATATTAATTTCATCGATAATCAAGAAAATAAAAGCTATTCTATAAGGATTCATTAAATGTCCATTGAAGATTTAAAAATATTTAAATCTAAAAGAGATTCCACTTAAAATGCTCTCACTGGTGGGGAAAAATGCTGGGCTATTTTAAGGCACTAATTTCCATCTGGTAGAACAGACCTACAATGTTGCATTTCCCTGAGCAATTGCTCTGAGGGCCTGGAGGTTAGGGAATGTCAGAGGCACCATGATACATCATTTGTCTGTTGGCTCCAGTTGGGATCCATCTTTTCTAAGTGCTTGACATCTATGGGGAGAGTCGGCAACTCCCTTTCATTAAATAACAAAACACAACAAAATCCTTTATTTACAGTGCTTTGGTAAGATTTGGTTTAAGCATCAGAAGTATGTTAAGCTTTTAACACACTTCTTATTTAAATACAAGATTACTCAGTTCTTAAAGAGTCAAATTGAAGGGCAATTTCTTATTAAACAATTTCCTATTAAACTTATTAAACTTATATAAACTATAACTTATTAAACTAAATTATACAATAATTCCAGAATAACTCATTTTTAAAGATCAGATATTGCACTCATGCGGCTAAAATCTTAAAAATTAATGAGGCATTACTCAATTGTCTCCATCCAGGTCCTGGGAACCCTGTTTGTTCAGCCCCCTTCCTGCAACCAGGCAACCACAGTAACAGTCTTACTCCCCCATCCACCTTTTTAATACTACTTTATACACACTATTTTTGTTTTTTCAACTTAATGTCTCTGAGGGCATTTCAGTTTCACGGAGAATGTTCTTGTACTTTCCTACAGATGCAAGCAAATCATATGATAGATTTATCACAGTTTAATGATTTTTTTATTTAGACATTAATTAGTTCTCCACTGATAGAGAGGGAGAGGGAAGGAGGGAAGGAATATAAAGTGAGTGCTAACTGCTAACATGGGGCAAATGACACAGACAGGAGGGGCACAGAGCCTGTGTTGCGTGAGGAGAGTCTGTCAGGGAAGTTTTCCTTGAGGACATGACATTCAAACTGGCTGAAGAATACTGTAAGTCAGCCAGGAGAAGAGCGCACAGAGACAGATCACTGGGGTAGGGTGGAGGTGGCTGATGCTACTGGCAGATGGGAACTCAGGGCAGCATTCTACATCCTCTGTCTTTAGAACACTGGAAGGAGGAGGCTCTGCTCTCCTTTCTCAACTCAGCTCCTACAACATCTCACATGCTAGGAGGACAGCAGCATTCTTTGTAGGGAGTTGTTATATCAAATTTGGTGAATTCTTAATCTGCTTTTACAGAAAACAATGTGAAACAAAGTTTAAGTAGAAGGAGATATGTCACTATAAAATAATCTTTAAAAAACCTAGTAATTTTTCACATTTAAATTACTAAATTAGATTGATGTCTTTTTAGGCTTGATAAACCCAACTATTTTATAATTTCTTAGATCTTTTTTGTATTTCTAATTCAAACAATAAGTGCAGGCAGATGGGCATAAATATCATTTAAATTGTTGACTACGAGGGACCATGAATAAAACTGCACATAATAAGTGCATTTTGATTAAAACAATTCTTTAAGATACCAATTTGGTAATAGGGCAAATAATAACTATTATATCAAGGAAAGAAGAGGCTATCAATTTAATGTTTATGGGAGTCATTAGAGTTTTTTTTTCATTTGCTTTATTTTTTAAGTATGTTTTTGGATTCACTAGTATCTTGTCATGCATGACAGTCTCTTTTAAAAAAGTCTCTTTCCTGGTGGTTTTGCTGTGTAAATGAAAGACAAATTCCAAGACCTGAACTCAAAATTTGAGGTATGAAAGCTAGCAGAGGCGAAATTAAATGCTCACAGATTGGCATATGTATGTTACCAGGTCTCCATTAACTAAGCAACTGCTATACTATCTCACTAAACTGAAAAAGGCATTTGCGTTGCCTGTTCTAATTTGTTTATGGTTGGATGTCTATCACAGTATTTTCTATTATGTTGCTAGTAAAGACATTTTTAGAGTTTCACTGAATCTACAAAGTGCTGGTGCATTTTTTATGATAAAATAGCTAATGTCCTTTCATTAGTATAATGAAATCTACTAACTATATTAGTTTGCAGAAAAATATTCTTACAAAAATAGTCCATAAAAGAGAGATGGGATAGAAGCGGCTGATGAACTGGTTACATTAACTTGTGTTTCTTCACTGAATTTTGTACAGTTCCCCCTTTTCTTCTTATAAAACTCTATGGACTCTGGCAAACCCTTCATTCTTTTGCAGCCAAGCTCTCATTCAGGATAGAGGACACCTGAATTACATAAATCTCTATCACCAAGTTACATTTTCTGTGCAGAGCAAGAGCTGTCAGGAAAAAGGTAATGAAGAAGAATAGCTTAGACAGAGGGATTTAATGATATCCAGCTGCTATTCTTTGGTACTTGCTGATAAGACTTTGTTTTAAGTTTACAATAGAGAAAGTTTGGTAAAAGGCTAAAAATTCATATACAGGAAGTGGAAGTCTTTATATTTCATTTGTCCAATTTCCGCTAACTCTTGCAATTACGTTCATACAAAGTTTAATTTTCAGAATGTTCAAATGTGTCACTGTAAGTCTTTAAAAATAAAATGTAAATTGCATTAAAAAGTGTAGAAATACTGTACCTTAGGGAAAAGATAACCAATTTGGGCTCACCATATGTTCAGATGATAAGATAAACCTGGGAAAGTACAAGATTCTTAAATGTTTATTATAATTGTATGTCATCATTGTGGTGATTTTTCTGTATTTAGGCAGGGGTGGGTAAGGGAGCGTTCTTTACCAATGGAAGAGACATAGCCGGTTCTTCAAAACATATACTAAGTTAACATAAAATTACAGAAATGGGGTCTTTGCAGGATGGGAAACCCTAAACAACTTACATTTTACTCAGGATTTAGATTCCATTACAATGTGGCCTTTTTGCTTCCTAATCTGTTATTTGCATACATGATGCTTAATGGCATGACTCAAAGTGTTGATTAGTGTGGTGGACTCCCACACCGAATCCTGATTTTTCCACGGACAGGAACACATTATAATAAACCCTTGCCTAGTAAAGGAAGTTACTGGGAATATTCTCTGTGGGAGCCAAGCAATGAAGACTCTCTCAAGAACTTCGACATCTTATATGTGAATACTGCACTCAATGGACTGAGTGCCATAGGGGCCAAAGAGTTAAAGCGAAGGCATGATATTCTTTCAGGCTAATGAAGCCTTCCTGTTGGGAGTTCCTTCCCCAGTGAGTGGGAAAGATGCAGGATGAATGGCTGGGGCTTTGTGCACTTTCCCACAGGTCTGGACAGGATCTCCAGCTCAGCATCTACAGCTCAGGGAGGAAGGAGACCCAGGCCTCACAGGGAGCAGACAGGAGGACTAGGGGGACACTGCTCAGGCCGCCCACAGGCTCCACTGCCCACCAAGTGCTCTGAAAGGCTTGACAAAGAAAAGCATTGCTATTTTTTCAAGGGCAAAAGGTGCATGAAGGTCAGTGGTAGGTACCTGTCTGGAGGCATTTTATGCTATTGGTGCAAACCTCCCACGAGTTGAACTTAAAGGAATGTTCCATCCTTGCAGGAAGTCTCCAGATACAGGAAACGCTAATAAAAGAAAAAGGGAGGAGGCTTTGCTCTCCTTTCCCAACTCAGCTCCTACAACATCTCACATTACAAATTTGCAAACTAATTACTTAGAGCCAGACATATTAAAAAATTTCCCTTTACAACTAAGTCAATGCACAAGAGAATCAAAATAGAGCTCTTGGCTCCAGACTTAGATAGGGCTCTGAATTTAAAAGTCTAATTAAGGCAAATCATGTTTGCTATGTAGTTCTCTCAAACACTAGCATTATTGAAATTACTCCTAACAACTTAATTGATATAACCAATACCTCAAGTAAAGATCATGCAGTAATTAGTTCAGCCTGCAGAAGTTGGAGTATCAGGGATGATGAGGCTTTCTATAAAGGCTTTGGCTGTTTTTTTTCCCAGATAAATTTACCTCTGTGAAATTTTGGGTTAGACAATTTTATTTTACACAGACTAGGCAATGCAAATAAAATATCAAAAATAGCTGAACTGCTAACTTAAATGGGATGCTT
Source organism: Colobus angolensis palliatus (assembly GCF_000951035.1). NCBI lineage: Eukaryota > Metazoa > Chordata > Mammalia > Primates > Cercopithecidae > Colobus > Colobus angolensis. Next base: position 724,547 of record NW_012117332.1, on the reverse strand, counting down.
TCTTGGTTAGTATTGTGACTGGTATGAAGAGCGGAGGAATTCCTCTTTTGTCTCTTTCCCTTGGAGCTCTCTATTGAAAGGAGAAAGAGGAGATGGCAGTATTTTATGAGTCATTCTTTGGAACAGCATTCCAAGTGTGATTTACTTAATATAGCCCTATAAATCACCTAATGCAGAAATAATCTCAAGATCTGCATGTAAACATAGCTATTAAAATACTACAATTACTCTGTTTGCTTAGCGCTCATAAGGTATATCTCATCTGAAGGTAAACAGCTTTTTCCCTGAGGTGGGGCATCCAAAGTAGCGTCCAAATTACATGCCCATGTAAGGATGCTGAACTTAAGAAAAATATCACATTACCTAAGTATAACAACAAGTGTTTGACTAGGAAAGGACTATTATACCTTTAGCTGACATTTTCTGCCTTCAATTTGCTATACTGGTTTGAAAATCCAATTCATCTAATTTCATAGTTGGCTACAGCACTGGTTGGTAATTATTAATCACAGAGAAAATTTTCAGCTCAGAAAAAAAAAAAAAGTGAGCATGTCTACATTTGTTTTAGTGATTTGCTCTGCAACAGCCAGAGGGCATTTATTTTTAAACAAGAAGTGAGCCAGGGGACCCAGATCTATATGCTTGTGGTACTGCTTATTTTTGGCTCATAAGACTTAACTTTCTTTAGTGTGGTAATCTGTAACTGTAAGCAATCATCCTCCCGATTAGTACTGGGTTAAAAACTGTAAACCACCTACAATTACTAGCATGATCCCTAACCTCTGTAAGGTGGTAATCCAGTATTGGTTGTTAGCTGTCAAATTTATTTCCCTTTGGTGAAATATACCCTGGATTTAATTAGCAGTCATTCTAGATACTTTATGGAGCTGAGCCCAAGCACTGTGGCTTTGACATTTAACCCCTGACCCTTAAATATTTACCAGCTTTTAAACTGGTTGTGTACAATTATCCCTTCAAGTATATATCAGATCCATCATTCTGACCACTCTAGTCAATTCCAAGTCAGACGTACTATTCCAACTGATGTTGTAATTTTCACCCTGGAAGTGGAAATAAAATCATGGGCTTTACAATGAGCTCTGTCAGGCAAAGCTGAAAGCACTTGTTGCTAGATGCTACCCCACGGAAGGGGCAGGGTGTGCTACCAGTCAGGAGTCCCAGTGATGAGTGTGAGGAGCAGGCTGTAGCCGAGGGGACGTGGGCTGCTCTTTGGCTCTGGCCAGCCCAGTGTGCCTTTGTGGGATGCTTTAGAACCAATTTCGTCTTCAGCTCACCATCGTGAAAGAAATATTTTGGAAACTGTTTTCATTCGTTTGACATCAACTTTATTGAGGTATGATTTGGGACGTGTATTATTTAAATTTACTTGAGGTTTCCTAGGCAGAAAATGCCTGGATAGAAGCAACGCGAGGCGTTTACTGCATTTTTTCTGCTATGATGTAAAACTCTGACAGAATGTGAATGCACAAAACCAGTGCTCTTCAAATGTCAGAGTTCTTGAAATGTATTTTAATCCAAAAGATGGGCTAGAAAGGGTCCTCATTAGGCAATACCCACTTTTACAAGATAAATGAATACTATTCTGTTGAGACGTTGCAAGACCTCCCACCTGGAAGGGGCACCCAGGTCTCCAGTTCAGGAGTGATACACCCCCCTCATGCTCCGCCTCCCCTCACCCCTTCCAGAACACACAACCTGGCACATAGTAGGTTCTCCGAAACTTTCTGAATGGGTGTTAAACAAACCCAGCAGTCATGAAAATAGCTTACAGAGGCAATCACGCCAACCAGAAATGTCAACTAGTTTTGCGCAAGTAGAAAGAAGAATGTTACTGGAAGTGAGAGAGTCCAAGCCAGGAAAACAGGAGCATGTATTGCTGATATCCAACCCCCATACTATACCCCAGCAGAGAGGAAAGACGGCAAGAGATGTATTTGCTGCTAGTGGGGAGCCCCTACGCTCAGTTTAAATTAGGGCCAGATGCTCTTTTTTGGCTACTCTAAGAAACCAAAGTGTAGGTCAGCTGCACTTCCAAGTGGAACACTGAGTGCAGACTGGGCTCTTGTGGCTAATCCAGAAGCCTGTTTTCTGAAAGGAGCCAAAACTGGCATGTGACTCTGCTGGACTTAAAAAAAAGGAAAAAATTGTAGAATAGCCGTAATGTGTGGTCTTGAGGGTAATCTCCATAAATAGTGTTCGGATTGGTTAAAATGCCTCAGTGGCAGTTTGGAGTTCACTGGACCTGGCAGTCACTAATGACATTGTGAGGGTGACTGTCGTACCATCCAGCTGCACTGTATGCATAGTGCAAATTACAAACAAACAGGACAGACGGAAACTTACGAGTCAGATTTCTTTCATGTTTCTGCAAGGTGGACACACTGGATAAACAGAATTTAGGTATCAGAGACTGAGCAAGCTAGACATTTTTAATACTCTGGACTTTTTAAAGCTCTGTTGACTAATGTTTTATAGTGATATAAAAAGATCCTATGTAGTAAAAGAATAAGGCTGGTAAGTCATACGCATTTATCTTCAGGGAGTGCTAAAGTGCTGGAAGTGCTAAAAATCAAATGAACTCTCTCTCCTATAATCCCCTGCTTTCAGAACATCCCAAAATCTTTCAAGGCGTTCCTTGTTTTCAGTTTGGTCTGAGTTCAGAGGTGAACTTTATGCAGGGAGGAGGTTGGCGAAGCGTACTTTAGTCCTTTGTAAGAAACATGATCCTGGAAAACAGTGCTTCCTCCCAAACTCTCACTGCAAAGAGAAACTTCTGTCGAACCTCACAAACTCACCAGCTGATAACCAAACGCTAAGGGTTTTGAAATGATTGCTTCCTACTAAAGATCCATGTCACAGCTAATTAGAAATTACCAACTCATTTTTTTCCTCAAATAAGCACAATTGTTTATTTAAAATGTTTCCAAAGATTAGGAAAGAGGATGCTATTAATATTAGAATGGGAAACAGAACAAATTAACAATATTTTGCATATATATCCCTGTTTTTGCTGTAATGTCACTGCTTAGAAATTGTCTCTCTGTACAGGTACAGATGGTGTGCGTGTGTGTTTGTGATGTAGAGATACAGAGAGGGAGGGAGGAAGAACCATGAGGAAGGATGCTGACACAGGTGGTTCCAGTGGTTGGAGGACATGTGACTTGTTCAAATCCACCATTTGACTCCTTTCTTCTCACTCACTCCTATCCCACTGGCCAGAACGTCCTGCAATGCCTATTTCCCTAAACGCCACTTCCTCTCCATGTTTCCCACCATTGTCTTAACCAGGACCTTCCTCATGTCTGCTCTGGATGCTCTTACAATTCGGAATGGCGTTCAGACTTCTACGTGACAGACAGAGACTCTTTCCCAGGTTCATCCCTCGTGACTCTAACCATTCTCCACATTCACACACTCACAGTTCCCTCCAAAAGGTGGTGTTCTCTCCCCCTTCTGAACTTTCTGTATATGATGTTCCGTCCACTTAAAATCTCTACCTCACCTCTTCCTAACTCGACTTATTCTTCAAAACCCAGCACAAAAATCCCCTCCTCCAGAAAGTCTTCTGTAGGGCTTTGCTACAGAGGTCATTACATTCCCACCTTCTCCTCTCTGAAGGGAACCCTATTGTAGTCTGGGTGTTTGTCTGGGTGTTTGTTCTTGCCCTTTTGCCTCCGGGAGGCTGCCCACAGCAGTAGCCTAAGAAAGAGCAATCCCACACCTCTGACTGGCAAACAGCCGGGTCTGGATATATGACCCGACTCTGACCAGGGCGATGGGACAGGAGGCCTGCTGAGGACTGCAGGGAAGGCCAGGGAGTCACTCTGTTTCTCCAAATGGAGAAGAATGTGACTCCAACTGCTGCTGGCCGCTGACCTAAAGCCACGACAGGAACCAGCCTGGGGATGCTGTCAATACTGTGGACAGCAAAGAGAAGACACAGCCTGGGTCCTAGATGACTCTGTATTAGCCAACCGCAAATCCCAGCCTACCTCCAAAACTCAGATCACAGGAGACAATACATTTTCTAAGGTTAAAGCCAATTTAATTCAAATTTTCTGTTACTTGAAGCTAAAAATATCCTATTTTGAGGGGTGGGGATAGGGGATAAACTGCCTAGTATTTCTTGCTTTCAAAGGTTGCAATGAGGTACAGAGGCTCACATTGTATGTTTTAAGTAAGAAAATTTCAGCCAGGAGCTGTGGCTCACACCTGTAATCCCAGCACTTTGGGAGGCCAAGGCAGGCGGATTGCTTGAGCTCAGGCATTCGAGACCAGCCTGGGCAACATGGCGAAACCATGGTGCTACAAAAAATTAGTCAGGCGTGGTGGTGCACACCTATAGTCCTGGCTACTTAGGAGGCTGAGGTGGGAGGATCAGTTGAGCCCAGGAGGTGGAGGTTGCAGTGAGTGAGTCGAAATCATGCCACTGCACTCCAGTCTGAGCAACAGAGTCAGACCCTGCATCAAATAAAATAAAATAAAATACAAAATAAAAATAAAGAGAATTTCTAGCTGGATTCTGCCTGGGTGGTACAGAACAGACAGTACAGATTATGAGGGTTATGAGCCGCTGAGCCAACATCACTGCCCATAGCCAAGGGGATGGCCCTCAGATTGGCAGCAGGTGCTGGTCTCAAGCAGGCAGGCCCACTCATGCACAAAGCAGGCCATGGCCATGTGGATCAAAAGGAAACATTTGTCAACTTATCTGGGTCTCTGGACTCCTATGTTAGAAAATAACCTACATCCATGTACAGTTAAGGTGTGAGAACTACAAAATAAAAAAGACCAGAGCTCTACAGGGGCTCTCTTAAATGCAAGGTGCAGGCCAGACACGGTGGCTCACGCCTGTAATCCCAGCACTTTGGGAGGCCAAAGTAGGTAGATCACTCGAGCTCATGAGTTTGAGACCAGCCTGGGCAACATGGGGAAAACTTATCTCTACTGAAAATACAAAAATTAGCTGGGTGTGGTGGCACGCACCTGTAGTCCCAGCTACTCGGGAGGCTGAGGCACGAGAATCACTTGAACCCATGAGGTGAGGTTGCAGTGAGCAGAGATTGTGCATTCCAGCCTGGATGACAAAGTGAGACCCTGCAATCAATCAATCAATCAATCAATCAATCAATCAATCAATGGAGTATGCTGGTTAAAGTCAACCTTTGCTGAGAACAGGGTAGCCTCTGACACTGCCATGCCCCCATCCCACCAGGTCCCTCCAAAAGAAGAAAGGGGAGAACTGAGGCCATAGCATCTGCATGATCTGTTAGAAATGCAGGAGAGCTGTGGTGTCGGCTTGTCAGCAAGACTTCAACTCGCCCTCAGCATCTCTTCTCACCTTGTTCACAGGTTGCACTTTCAATGTGAGGATATAAATAATCACAATAGCAACAACTACTACTTACGGAATATCGATAATGTGCTGTGCACTATGTTAGGAGCTTTAGATATAATGACAGATCGAATTCTTATGATAATTCCACTCACTAGGGCTTATTATCTCCAAAGTCCACAACTGGTTAAATAGCAGAGCTGGGGTTTACATGCAAGTTTGTCTCTAAACCTTGTATTTTTCCTAGTGTGGCATATTATCTAAATAAAATGAAGTTTACAAAAATCTAAAGTAGAATGAATTTTTCTCAAAGAAAAGACTAGGATGAAAACTTACTGACTACTGAATGGATTGTATGTACCTGAATTGTACTTTTAATGTTGTGATTTGGTCTTGAAAAATAGTTAATATTACAGCAAACCTACCTCAAACAGTTTTTACCTATGTCAGGATTAAACTTAAAATTCTTAACGCCTGGCATATTTATTACAGTTAGCTTGAGTTTTCCTAAAATCAATTATAAATAGCCTTCATTATCTGAGAAAATATTTCAAAACTTTGTAACAAGAAACATAACAACCTACACCTTTTTTCCTCGATCTGAAAAAAAATCTGATTTTAGCAGTGTCTTCTCTTGTGTTTAAAATATTTGGGTTTGCAATTATGACAAAGAAAATGGAAGTTCAAGCTGCAACTATCTAGCAACTTTCAGTGATGTTAACAGATGAAAGTGCATCTCAAAATGACTTTTGGCCCAAGGACAAACATATACTTTTATAAACAGATTAGCTTATTTCTCAGACCACTTCATTTAACTAGAAGAAATTAACAACAGAGAGTTACAACTGTAATCAGAAGGTAACACTTCTTTATAAGAATGGATAATAACTAAATAAGAAGCCCTATTCAGGAAGAGAAATTTGGCCTCAGAAGAAATCCTTAGGTTTTACTGTACCAGTCAGTAAGTGTTGCTAAAGCTCAATGCATTTAAACCATGTACTCTTAATATTTTTCTCATGTTCAAACAGATGATGAAATGTGACTCTGGTTTCAGGAGGAAAGCAGAAACATCTGAAATAATGGCAAGACAAATTGTTTTCACATCACGCGGCATTTTCCATCTGAGGTTGAGGCAGTTTGTCAATGTCATCATCTGACTCTCTAATGATTTCTCTATTGTACATTGAAAGTAAAGTAAGTGACTTCTATAAGGTCACAGACTGAGTTAATGGCAGAAAGTGTAATGGGTTTCGTGGTCATCATTTATTATCCCGTATTCAACATTGTACGTAGGCTTTTAGAGGAAGAAAAGGATATCCAGATTCTCTTTGTACCATTTATCAGTGCTGAACATATACATAACATGGATTTGTAGAAAATGCACATTGAAGATTATATAGTAGAACAACTGTCTGGTCCAGTTTTATTAGCCAACCACTTCACTGCTTATAAACATTCAATGAATATCTAGCATATGTTGAGACATTCTCAGGTGGCTCTCTACTACTTTAAATTCTTCACAGGGTACCCTTCCTCTGAATGCTGTAAGTCAGTGGTCCCCATCCCTTTTTTAGCACCAGGGACTGGTTTTGTGGAAGACAATTTTTCCATGGACTGGGGGCGTAGGGGGATAGTTCTGGGATGAAATGGTTCCACCTCAGATCATCAGGCATTAGATTTTCATAAGGAGCGCATAACCTAGCCCTCTTGCATGCACAGTACACAATGGGGTCTGTGCTCCTGTGAGAATCTAATGCTGCCACTGATCTGACAGGAGGTGGTGCTCAGGAGGCAAGGCTTGTCCACCACTCACCTCCTGCTGTGCAGCCTGGTTCCTAACAGGCCAGGGACCAGTACTGGTTTGCGGCCCAAGGGGTTGGGAACCCCTGCTGTAAGTCCTCATAGCGATACTCAGGCATGAGGACATAGTGGAGTAGTGCTGAATCCTCGGCCTGAAGCATATGATCCCTGGGATGCCAGGTGTCCTGTGGTCTTTTTGATAATATTAGATGGGGAGTCAAGGTCCGGGGCCAGGCACCATGTTTCTTTTCTTTTTTCTTGAGACAAGGTTTCTTTGCTCTGTGACTCAGGCTGGAGTGCAGTGGCACAATCACGGCTCAATGCAGCCTCAACCTCCCAGGCTCAAGCGATCCTCCCACCGCAACCTCTCAAGTAGTGGGGGCTATAGGTGTGTGCCACCATGCCTGGCTAAATTTTGTATTTTTCGTAGAGAAAGAGTTTTGCCATATTGCCCAGGCTGGTCTTGAACTCCTGGGCTCAAGTGATCCACCTGCCTTGGCCTCCCAAGGTGTTGGGATTACAGGCATGAGCCACTGCGTCCAGCCAGACACCATGATTCTAATGCCCTTTTCTCTCTAAAATTGTCAACACCAATAAAAGGAAACAAAACTACTACAATATTGGATTAAAGTGAACCACAGTTCATAAAAAACAATGAATAAATTTCTCTCCACTGATAGGAAAGATGAGAAAACTCTAAGAGGCTGGCAGGGACAGGGAAACAATGGAAGCCATGGGAACACGGACAGAGAAGCTGTTCTCTACATTCTTTCTAATCCTAGATTGTGAACCTCTGTTTCCTCCAATGAAGGTCAAAACTGCAAATCGTACCCTGAAAGACTAGGGCTGGGCAAAGCAAGTACTGAGAGGAATACTCAGTGAAAGTTAGAGATGTGGCCAGGAGACTATGTGTACTGGAAAGCAAAGCCTCAGGACAGCATTTGAGCAGATACTTTTAAAACACTTAGAACATTTATGTACAGCACATATCTTTTAGGATGTATCAGATATATCACTGTGGACTCTACTAAACCGAGGAGGCAAAAACTACAGCAAAGCAAGTATTAAGGTGGAGAAGACTCCTGATAATGACTAAGGTGCAGGGGGAGAAACAGCAGATGAAATCACGCTTGACCTTTCAGATGTATTTAAATAGAATTATTGTGTACCTTTTATTGGAGTGAGGGTAAATATTTTCCCCACCCCCTTTTAAAAATAAAACACGGTCTTGCTCTGCCACCTAGGCTGGTGTGCAGTGGTACAATCATAGCTCACTGTAGTCTAGAACTCCTGGGCTCAAGTATCCTCTCGCCTAAACCTCCCGAGTAGCTGGGACTATAGGCATGAGCCACCACACCCGGCTGATTTTCTTATATTTTGTAGAGACAGGGTCTTCCTGTGTTGCCCAGGCTGGTCTCAAACTCCTGGGCTCAAGTGATCCTCTTGCCTTGGCCTCCTGAAGATTATAGGTATGAGCCACCGCACCTAGCCAAGGGTAAATATTCTTTAAGAAATCTAGAAGATGGTGAGAAAGATCATGGGGGAACAGCAACGAAACAGTCATTCACGGCAATTTTCAGAAGATCGAAGTAACAGAAGCCTATTCAGCCTGTCTTGGAGTGGTTTTAAATACCATCACCTCAGTGGACACTCATGTCTAATTCCATTGCCTAAGTTCTCTTGCACATGTCCCATGCTTACTAAATCTCTCCATATCAATACCAACCAACATCAATCTCAGTGTGTCCAATACAGAACTCAGCTCCTTTCTGCAGAATGCGTCAACCCATGTTTCATAGATCGAAATAGTAATATTAATAATCCAAATGCACCACATGCCCCTGTTAGGAAGGCTTACAACCTTGGAGTCATTCTTAATTCATTTTTCACTTTGCCCCAATACTAATCAGTTGGTAAGTTCTACACAGTGTCTACCCAGGCAACATCTCTGTCAACCAAGGCTGATATTTTGGTTTGTGTGGTCTGGGGGTTCGAGTACACTGAAATAGACGTGGTGAGGGCGTACTATCTAAGGGGGAGATCAGCACTTTAGGAGGAGGAAAGAGTGAGACGAGATTTATGAAAGAGAAGTGTAAGACACCATGGGAGCGCACGGCCAAGGCATTAAGCCCAACCATGGGTGCTGGAGAAGCCTCTCCAAGGAAGTGACATTGAAATGAGACTTGAAGGATGTGAGGTAGAAGGCAGGCACTGCTGTTAGTTTATCTCCTAAAATCCACCACAAATCATCTCAATTTCAAATCTTCATAGCTCCACACTGGTTTCAGAGTGAAGCGTGGACCTTTGCATGTAAATTCTCCATGACCAGGTCCCAATGTACCGCCCCATTTCATCATCCACTGCTTGGAGAGTCACAGTGCTCTGTCACGTAGCCTCTGCTCATGGCCGTTTCCAGCGTCTGTGCCTCTGCTCATCTGTTCCCGCCACCCAGAATCCCAGGGGATTAAATGCCACTTCTCCTTCATGCCCAGCTCAGCTGACAACTTCTCTACAAACTCTCTATGGATTCCTGGCTCCCATCACACCCCGGCTCCTACTGCCTTTAAAGCAAAAAGCACCTTATCCTTATTCTGAAAGCTCCGGGCACCTCTCTGGACACTGACTACTCTGTCGTGGGAACCTTATGCAATTTGTTTTAACAAAGGTTTTTGGTTTTCTTGTTTTGTTTTGTTTCTGAGTGACAACCACGTGCCCGGCGGAATGCTGTAAGCCAATGTTTGAGTAAAAGATGGAGAATTCTGGGCCGGGCGCGGTGGCTCAAGCCTGTAATCCCAGCACTTTGGGAGGCCGAGACAGGCGGATCACGAGGTCAGGAGATCGAGACCATCCTGGCTAACACGGTGAAACCCCGTCTCTACTAAAAAAAAATACAAAAAACTAGCCAGGCGCAGTGGCGGGAGCCTGTAGTCCCAGCTACTCGGGAGGCTGAGGCAGGAGAATGGTGTGAACCCGGGAGGCGGAGCTTGCAGTGAGCTGAGATCCGGCCACTGCACTCCAGCCTGGGCAACAGAGCAAGACTCTGTCTCAAAAAAAAAAAAAAAAAAAAAAAAAAAAAAGATGGTGAATTCCACCTTGGTTGCTCTGTGCTTGGAAGAGCTTTTGAAGACAGTGGGGTGGGAATGTCCAGAGGGCAGGATTGCATAGGGCTGGACTTCAGGGAGTGGTCTGGGCTGAAGACAAGAATTTGTACGTGATGATGGTGCACATGGTTGTTGAGAGCCCCGTGTGTGAAGTCTAGTGAAGAGGGCTGATGGGTAGGGATGGGTTAGCATACACTGTCTCTTTCACTAGCGCAGTTTTTTCAGCAGTGGCATCCCTGACGTTTTGGGCCAGACGGTTCTTTGTGGTGGGGGCTTTCCTGTGACTGTAGGATGCTTAGCAGCATACCTGGGCTTCAGCCCACTAGATGACAGTGGCAACTACCTCCCTGCTCCCCATCCCCCAATTACACCAATCAAACCTGTCTCCAGACATCGTACAAACTCCCCTGGGGGGCAAAACTGCCACCATTTGGGCACAGCTGGCCTAGACCTGTAAGTATAGGTTCTAAGCATGTTTCTTTCTTCCTGTGATTTAGTCACTTGTTGATTAAATTAATTGTTAAACAAATGCTTGACACACTTCTGTTATGTATAAGGCACACTGAAGGCCAAGGCTGGATGCTTAATAAATATTTAGTAAATAAATGAAAAAATGCTAATTTCAGGAAAACTTCTGGTAATATAAACCTGGGGATTCATAAAGGAAGATGACCACCATAAGCATGTAGATCAAACTGTTTCATCTTCATGCACCTACAGGCCACACGTGCTCCTGAATGATCACAGGGGAGTAGGAATGTACTGACTTCATGTACATGATGATCCTTCTTAAAGGAAGTGACAAAGGGTAAAAAAGCAAACAGCACTGTATTTCTTTTTACTCTCCAGACCCAGGAAAGTTGCTGACTTGCTAATAAATGCAAAAACGTGAAGGCTTTTTATTCGGGAATAACCTGTGAATACCCAGTAAATGTACTTAAGTTATGTGGAATAAAATAATTTTAGCATTGCAAAAATAAATCCTAGAATTATTGTTGTTGTAGCTTTTCCCTGAATCTGACTTTCCAAAATGTTTATAAGCTCTTTATTCTGAAGAGTCTACTATAAGAATTACCCTATTATGTCCAGAGAATCGACAGAGCAGACTGAAGCTCTTTGCCATATTATATAAAACAGCAACACCACCAGTATTATGGTGACACAGTTTTGCAATCTCTTCTATCTAACAAAGAACTTTTCAAAACCCTTTCGTGGAGCTAGAATTGCTCAGAAAAAAAGTGGGTGTTCTTTGCAAAATATGAAGTTCGTTTTTCAAAATAAGGAAGCTAGGTCTTAAAGAGCTTTTTGTACCTGAAGACATTCACTGCACGTAAAATACTATTTGTTTCCCTGTAAATGATCCTCACATGTTCCAATGTAAAATATCAGAGACATCTTATTTTTCTCAGTGCCTTTTCTTCCTAATCCTCCTCATGCACGCTCATGGGCCTTCTGCTAACTGCCTCCAAATAAAGGCATAAACTGCAGCAAACAGATGGCCAGACTCCTGAACACTTTCTTCCTTGTGCCAAGCTGCTATCGGATGTAAATACGTTCCTAGACTGGGTTAAAAGCATGATCTTTTTGGTTTAGCTTCAGCGTCTATTACTCAGGTTCTGCTAATTAGAAACTCATTACTATGGACATAAGTGTCAAGATACATGTTGCAGTGAGGCTCTTCTACATGTGCACAGTAAAACTTATCTAGGCCACTAAATACTGCTTTTTATCTTTGTCAGTTTTCAATTAATTTACAATGCTAACTTGTTTATCAGAACTGGAAATGGGCCAGGCCTTCAGTGTATTTGATGAGCCTTACAATAACCCTGAATGCACCTGTTAATTTTGCCTTTGGGTAAATAGTTGAAAACTCCTCAGCTATTTCCTCAAATTGGGTGGAAACAAAGAAACATGAGATTAAAAAAAAAGTCTAGATTAGGGAATTGGAGATGCATTAATTTAAAAAGGGAACAGGGTCAAACGAGGGCTAGGAGGCTAATAAGCACAGAGCAGACAGCAAAAAAGCTCCCAGCAGGGTAAGAGTTCACTCAATTTATCCGGCGATCTATTCCAGACGCAGTCAATGATACGTTATTGGATCCAGACCTGCAACTGCTTCCTAAGACCAACCTCACTTAAGTGTCATTGCCCTCCCTTTTAGAAATACTGCTATTACCCAAACCTGGTCGCAGGGCGGCTCACTCAGCTGGCAGCCCACTGACTTTTGTTCTTTATGATGCTCCCTCTAACTCCCGTCTCTGCTGTGGGAATTAGGCATAACCACCACCATGGAAACCGCAGAACACCCAAGTTGATCCTACTCTACGAGATTTTTAGTACTTTATTACACAGAAAGCCAATCCCTGGGATAAGAAACTATAAACAACAGCAAAGGCTCTATCAGGCAGGCTGCACAAGGTTAAGGACTTTGAGAGATTTACTGGAGAGGTTGTGGACGGGATGTTCCATCAATCAAATGCGCTTTCTCACCCATGAGATAAAAGAAGAGGAAGAATGGAACGTAGGACACTTTGGCTAAGACATTTAGAAAACTTGTATGTTTGTCCCAAACAACGAGGGGAAAGGCCGAGCGATTAGCTATGTAATTAAGGCTGCCTTCTAACCTTTTAATTATTATTAATGTGGAAAGTTGGGAGACTGAGAAAACATGTATTTTATTGCAACAGGAAATAAGTTTTAGGTATTTGCTGATATCATTTCAACATGAAAATATTTAAATTCATTTGGCAAACAATATAATATTATACTTATATTAAAGGGGTTTATTCGAAATAACGTACTTTATTATAAAGTTAGAACCTTCGGGGCAGAGATTTGTTTCTTTCCTGCGCTGTTTGAAAACACACATACTGTAGGGCAGACCCCATACTGGATAGCAGAACACAAGCATTTGATACATTTAATAAGGGGACGGTGTTTGCAGGGCTATAAATGTGGGCCAGCTCATGAGGAAGCGATCACCAGTATTCAAGTACTGCGGAGCTTTCCTTCACTCTGGATTTTACCACTGAACACTATATTTTTAAAAAATAATCATTTCAAAAGAAAAGCTGGAATTCAGAACTGCCCGCAGAACAGGAAATGCTTTTCATGGCAGTCTAAGGTTCAGAACAAGCACCTTTGATTTGGGGAGACGAACACTTTCCCAACGACGGGCTCCACCCACAGCAGACATCCGGAGCAGGCGCACACGTGTGTCTTGTCATCACCTGGGCAGCTTCTGTGACCACGGGCACTAACGTCTCAGCGCCCTGCCACTGGCAGGGGAGAGGGAGGAGGAGAAGCTCCCACACCCGGAATCACAAGGCTCCCTGAAGGCAGCGAGAAAGAGATGCAGAGCGTGGTTGTGGACAGTGCCATCTACTTTGTTCTGGGCCACAGCGGAGGGAGGCTCTGAAATGAGTCTCTTCCATAGTGGTCACTCCAACCACCACGGCTTTGCTGGCAACTGACATTCAAAGCCATGTGTTGGTGCAGTAGCAGCAGATGAAAACGCAGTGGGGCATGACGCAGTTCCCTCAAAGCCACAGGCCTCAAGAGCTCGCAAAATGCCCTTGAAGTGAAAGAATGGTTATCAATATGTAGTATGCATGCCAAAAACTTAAAATCAAATGATAAATTTACCAGCACTTCCTTTTGTTCAAAATCTTTCAAGGATATTTTCTGTAATAAAAGTTTTTTGCTTAACGAGTGAACTCCAAAATGGCAGTTGAGGTGTATATGAAAAAACTTCAGTAGCCTTTCCATTCTAGGCACAGCGATACATTTTCTGCCCTGTGCCTGAGAGCAAACAAGTTTAACAGGGCTTTTTCGCTATTTATTTTCCACAAGCTTCCCCTCCACTAAAAAGGTGTGTTTCTTTGTAATACTTGCTTTGAAAATTTAGCATTACGTTTTCCTTAGTGTCTTTTTTTTCTCTCTTAATTTTGTTACTAACTATCTTGAACTATTTTTCTGTCCCTGGGAACGGCAGAAGGATGGTGGGACCTGGGAATGGCAGAAGGATGGTGGGACGTGGGATCCACTTCTTTTTTTTTTTCCAAGATGGAGTTTCGCTCTTGTTGCCTAGTCTGGAGTGCAATGGTGCGATCTCGGCTCACTGCAACCTCTGCCTGTCGGGTTCAAGCGATTTTCCTGCCTCAGCCTCCCGAGTAGCTGGGATTTTAGACATGTGCCACCATGCCCAGCTAATTTTGTATTTTCAGTGGAGACGGGGTTTCTCTTTGTTGGTCAGGCTGGTCTTGAACTCCCGACCTCAGGTGATCCGCCTCAGCTCCCCAAAGTGCTGGGATTACAGGCGTGAGCCACCGCGCCTGGCTGGGACCCGCTTTAAAGTCTGTGTGCATCTTGGAGAACGTTCTCATTTCTGTCCTTGTTGAGAGAAAGGGGAAAGGAAAACTGCAGGTGCGACTTGCTAGGAGAATTTTTTTCCCTTTCCTGCTCACTAAAGGCATACAGGAAACTCTGAAAAGTATCTGAGACATGAAATACTGCCAACACAAGACACAAAACACTGCCTTTTTGGAAAAGGTTGTCTCAGGATTATACAAGGAGATAACTCATATGAGTGCGTGTGTGTGTGTGTGTGTGTGTGTACACATTTGGACAAGCAGGTGTACAGGGCAAGACAGAAAACATTATTTCAAGCTGTCTTTATGGGCTGTTAGTAGCTACAGAGCCTAATGAAAATTTCATATTATAAGTTATCCAACAGAAAAGTGATTAGCTATTGAAGACTCAGTTAAAATAGTCTGGGAGATAGAACCAAAAGACATTCTTATCAGTTTGAGTTGCCCATATGTGGTGAAATGTATCAGTTCTATGTGGATCAAACTTACTTATTCATTTTAGAAAGTCTCCTGGGTTGAATGAATGAGTCATGCAGGCAAGGTGTATTTTTAATTTCCCCCCTTCTGATATCAGTGCCAAATCCTTCCCCTCCATGGTCCTTTAGCACTATTCAGAGGCAGACAATGCTGCCACTGTTTTCAGAACATGGACATGGTCAAGAGTGGAATAATATAATGATACCATTTGAAGCAGGGCAGTGAAGGTTGTGTCAGCATTTCCATTATAAAAACCTCTTTTCAAGGATTAATATCTCAGTTGTAAAAATTCATACCCAGGCAAGATTTGGTAGCAGAAATGCTTTTATTCTGTAAAACTGAAAATTATGCTTGTCTTAAAAGTCGTATTTTAGTGTGCACCAATGTTCCATACACAGATATGTGATAACAGAACTTAGAGAAAGACGAATTATGAGTCTGTGTGTATGGATGAGGCCACTGACATTGAGTTTACCTTAATGGCATTATTTTACTAAAACAAGGGCAAAAATACCACGTACCAAGTTGAAATTTCAGGCCTAGGAAGACAGATTTTGTTGTAAACACCAAAACACAACAAGTTGAAGATAAACTTCCAATGGTTTCTATTAATGATGTCCTCCAGCACTATCTAGCTCCTATCTATCCTTCTAGAAGAGTGGTTTCCAACTGGGGGTGATTTTATCACCCAAGCTACATGTGGCAATATCTGGAGACATCTGTGATTGTCACAGCTGGGGCTGTCTGGGTGCTTTTAGTGGGCAGAGCTCAGGGACACTGTTGAACAGAACAGCTAGAATTATTTGGTCTAAAATGTCAGTACCACATTGCAGAGCCATTCTCATCAGCATGTGGGCACATCAGACACTGCCTGCAGACTCGCAGTCTAGCAGCGAGATGGGCCACATTCACAAACAGCCTTATCTCCAATGTCTTGAGATTGTCTTGTCTTTTTATGTTTAGAGGAGAGGAGATACCTCGAAATCTCAAATTATCCTGGAGTATTTCCTTTATTATCATCCTTCCTTGCTAAGGGATAGCTCACTCTAAAGCACATAGATAATCAGAAAAAGGAATGAAAAAGAAGATGAGAAATAAGTCATTCTTAACTATTAACCAATGGTTATTTTTTATGTTTTCTTTAGAGAGGAAAAGTCTGTGGGTCTGAGATATGTAGTTGTCGGGAAAAAAATAAAAGTTCCTCATCTGTAGTAGGTAAGCACTTGGCATCTAAAAACCTCTCTGTATTTATTTTGTTGATTTTTGTTTACCTATGACAAATAGAGAGAGCTAACTCCCCTACTTTATATGTCAGTTGATCCACCAAACAATCTCCCCGTATGGTGTCAAGAAAGACATCAGGCGGCTCCAAGTGCCTGGATGACATGCTCTGGGAAGAGCACTGGGGATCCACAGAGGCCCAGAACTCTTCTCGAGGTGTCAGCCATTTGCTCAAACCACCAATCAAGAAAATTTTGGTGACTTAATTACAACTCATTTTCTTTCTTATTTCTACCATTGAAGGGAGGGCCTACT
Organism: Colobus angolensis palliatus; assembly: GCF_000951035.1. Lineage (NCBI taxonomy): Eukaryota > Metazoa > Chordata > Mammalia > Primates > Cercopithecidae > Colobus > Colobus angolensis. The sequence goes on along the minus strand of NW_012117332.1, from coordinate 707,907 downwards.
TAGTAAAGAAAAAGTAAAAATGCAAGAAGCTGGAGTGTGGCCAAGGGCTTTTCAGTTAACACTGAACAGAACAGAGTTCTATTCTAGAATAGAGATCATTGCAGAATCCAGAATGCACAGCTTACAGATGGCTGGTACTACTCCCGAAGTACTGAGAGGGCACCTGACTTGTCAGGTAAACAGCTGTCACCAGGAGTAGTAAATGAAGTTAAATATCAGAGGAAAAAGAACTCAAGGATCCACTGAGAAAAATATTCAACTGGACCAAGTGATAAAAATGTTACTTTTGTTAACCAAAATACAGTCTGATAGCAGGATGCTGACTAGCAGATTGACAAAGAAACAATATTTTTCAAGAAAAAATGTACACAAATTCACCCTTCTGGAAATGGAAACATTTGAAAATGAATTTTAATTTACTTTTTCAACAAATTTTAGGCACCATACAGTCTAACCTTCTCTTTTCTATCTGCTACTACAATACATACACACAGACACACGTATGGATGGATGGATGCACGCAGGTACATTACAGGGAGATTCGGACTGTGACAAATTGGATTTATAAATATATAGTCATACATACTGTGTGTATGTGTACCTAATCTCTCAAATCCAAAATCTCCCCACAATTGTTCCAATATCCTCCAGAATTTCAGATGGCTGAACAATGAACAGTAAAGTATCTTGGGAATCCTTAACCTCCCTGTAAGTGCAGAGACTGCCTCAGGGGGTCAGTTTTGTATTTTGGAGTTATGGCTGGTGAGGATCAAACTTGTCGGGAGTGATGGTGATAATGCTGGTGTATGTGTCTTTAAAATACCCTAACTTTTTTCATCTCCTGATTTTGGTGAATAAAGTTGCTGAAAATGAAAACCGTCTTTATAATTCACACAGGCATGCTGCAACATCATAGAAAATTGCACTCTAACCTACCTGTGAGAGGTTGCCTGTATCTATTCTTACTTATAACTCAGCAGCTACACTCTCTCCCTTTACTTCCATAAATCAGAAAACTCCTCCTGGCCCTGAACACATGATTAGCTACCATATGGAGTGCCAAACTCTACCACTGATGTAGACGTTAGCTCTTCGGATGGCTGAGAGCTAACGTATGTGCCCAATTTGCATTTTAATAGTCTGCAGCTGCAGTGGACTCCTTTCACTTGATGATGGGGATGCCCCAGCTTTGCTCAAGACAGGCAATCCTGGCATACTGCCCAGAGCAAGGAAGCTGTAGTGGATCTGGACAAAATGCAAGAGCACAGGCTCTTATTTCCAACAGAGTTCAACAGGTAGGGGGCTCCACCCTAGACCCAGCAGCCAGCTTAGAAGTGCTTGGCGTGGAACTCTTTAGGCTGCATAGTTTTGATATTCCATCCTAGACATCTTACGCTTGTGACCAATCACTGTGCTCCCTACAGGACCATGTGGATGTGAACAGACCCCTTCGTTATGTCCATCTTGGAGGTGAGGGGCATCAACTCTCATGTGCCGCTGACAGAGAGGGCAAAAATACTCAAAACCATTTCTGAAAGGGCACCTTATGAGTTCATGAGTTTTTCAGCACACTTATAATCTAAGAAACTAAACAAATGAACTCAGTCCCAGAATGCACAGTTGTCCCACATGCGAATAGATTTCCACCTCTATCAAGAGTCCCCTGTGCTTTCCAGAGGGAAAGAGCACCAGCACTTGCCATTCTAATCTGTTATCAAGATGCTCCAAGGCTCTTGTCTCAGACAATACTGACTCCATTACCAAGTTATAAAGTAAAAAAGGAAGTGGGTCTTAGAGATGGTACAGAGGAAAACATTCACATGACATTCATTGTAGTGAATGTAATTGGGTTTTGCTGTTTTCACACTTCAAAAAAATCACCTGACAGTCCATATGCTGCGTTCAGTTCTAGTCATCACAAAGGGGAGCACAGGATTACCTGGGTGGCAGCTTCCAAAGCCCATGAACAATAAATAAGGCTGGGGACATATGGAGGCAGCAGCCTCCGTGGTGTGTTACATTGGATCTGGGCTGAGGGCTGCTGTCTGCTCTAGTATCTTGATCTCCTTACACGTTGGAAATTGCTGTTTGGCTCTGGCCAATAGTTAGCTGACTTTAGGATCACAGCAGGGACTAACTTGGAAAGTGCCCCTAAACTTATTTTTATCAGGATGCCTCTTATGGTTAAATATATTTGCTTCCTGTTTGTGAGCTGGAGAATTGCGAAGTAGAATACACACATCCCTCAGCCTCGAAAGGATGGATGCTTCTACCTTTTTTGCATTATCGAAGATATAATAAAGTGTATTTGTGTTATTCACTATATTTTTAGCAAGACTGAGCCCTAGTCCATTTGCAGACTTCTTGGTTTTCTTTATTAATAAAAATCATAAATATGGCTGCAACCATTCCGACAGTCTAGAAGTTGCCACCTTTGTTAGGAATTGCATTTCTGTGATTATGATCAAAACATACTAAGGTAGTTGTCTATAATTATCATCCTGGAACACTCATGGGCCATTCTAAGATAAAGTACTACCACATCCACCATAAGCTTGTGTTATGTTTATGACCATCAGCGTCACACCATGTTAGAGGAAAGTGCATACATTTATGAAGATCAATGTCACCCTATGTAAGAGTATGGAATGTATTGCACTTATAAAGATCTATGTCACACTGCCTAAGAGTAAAGTTACAGAGTTGAGAGGCAAGAGTCTTATATCCAATTAGCCTACAACTCCAAGTATCTCAGTACACAGAATAAAACGTATAAAACAGACAAAAAAGGAGCTATAATGTAAAATCTTAAAAGAATAATAAAACCTAGAGAAAAGTGCTTAGACGTTACCCCTCATTTCTTGCAAAGTAAGCTCATATTTAAGTTCAGATGGACCGGGTTAACAATCACTATTTTTAATGTTAAAATGCCCTAGGGAAGTTATAAACGCACCAAATATGCTGTTAACCTTACTTTATATTGTGTGCAGCTGTATGGCTTTGTACCAGGGACCAAACTTTCTAACTGGGCCAGCAAAGTGAAAGAGGCTTTTTTCCAAAAACCTTTCAATAACAATGCTTTGCTTGTCACTAGATTTCCATTTCATTTTTTTCTACTACTTCACACTAGTATTTGGTTTAGATTTTACTTATTTCCAATTACTTTCTTTGGTTGTTATTTTCACTGAGAAATGCATACTATATATTACTGAATAGGGATAAAAACAGGGAGAGAAATGTAATGGAGAGAGAAGAGCAAATTCAAATGTTTATTTCTGACACCGAGAGTCAAAGCTTTTTTAACTCCCAAGACCATTCTCTTTGGCAAGGTTAAAGAGACTTTTTAACATTTCTACAGACCTTCCTGGGATCATTAATATTGAGCACCATTTGCTGATCTTATGAGAAAGCAACAAAAATGACAATTTTTGTGTTTTCCTTACTGTCTACATAAGAAGTTACAATCTATTCAACTTTAAAAAATGAATTTTAATGGTTTAAGATCATCTACAAGCATTGGCAGGGTACATTAAAGGAGAAATGACCGTGTCTCAGTGCTTTTTTTCGGGGGGCGGGCACTTAACCGAGATGACATAGAAGCACACTGGCCAGATTCTCAGGTCTGAGGTGACGCAGTCTGCCCTACAGGTCTGTGCTTTGTGAACTTTGCACTCAGACCTGCACAGAGATTGTGCTTCCAGCCAGCCCTGGCAGTAACTGATTGACTAGCAAACTATCTTGCAGCTCTTGCTGACATCCAGACGCAGCACTTACCTAGAAGTCTGACCCACAGACGCTGATACCTCACCGGAAGAGGATTCCAGGGTGGAAGCCTGGCGCTGCCTGGGCACTGCTCACAGAAACGGTGTCTGCAAATACTGCTGCTCGGACAATGGTCCTCGACAAACCATTTATTAAAATGTCTTTCATGCCAGAGAACATAAAAATAAAAACCTTCCACCAGGTAGAAAGACAAATGGAGCTAGGCTGTAGTTTGTTGGATGAAAAAAATTAATACAAAAAATTCATTCAATTTGGCATAAAACTGCAACATTTCAGCTGTAATGGCCACCAAACGTGCAATGAAATGAATCCAATTACTTTCACAAGTTTATGCCTCATGATGATGCTTCACTTCCAACCTTTGTCTTCTTTGTTTTTGGTTTTTTGAGCAAAGGAGAAAGAATCCTAAAGCCCTTGTTTCTGGATGGTCTGTCAAAAGACCAGTAAGGTCACCTCAGAGGAAGTGCTGAGGAGCCTCTGGAAGCACAGCCTGGACCAGGAGCGGAGACTGGGGTCTGCCCTTCCACTGAGTGAATGACTGAATGATCCTCACATCTGTTAAAATTCCCTACTGTGAAATCTGGGGACTTACAGGTGATTTCTGTTGCCCATATAATAGTCACACTTGATCTCCGAACCAGAACCCAATTGTATCTGCAGAACAAACATCATAATGTATCATTCAGTGCCTTCGAACATATTCTGTCCTTATTTTAAGAAAATAATACATAGGTAAAAATTTTAAGAAATTAGAAAATCTTACTTTAATATGATCGGAGTAGAAGCCTATTATACAGATTGACCTATAGATTGTCCTGAAGACAGTCCTGATCTCTACTGGCCTTCTAGACTTCATATTGTAGTGAATAAGATAAACTGAAAATAACAGTAAAACAAAACAAAACCCTATATAACAATGTTTAAAAGAGGAATACAAGAATTAAAAATTAACCATTTATCTCAGACTTTAATTATATGTAACTTAAACTGTTAATACATATAAATGTGATATGTAATAAAAATCTTACAATGAAGTTATACGATTTTGTTTCTGAAGTTAAAAAATAAGTTGATTTATACAATAGATTACTACTTAGCAATAAAAAAGGAATCAACTACTCATAGACACAACATGGATAAATCTCAAATGCACATGTGAAGTGAAAGAAGACAGACTCCAAAAGTTACCTACAGGATTATTCCATTCATATGGTATTCTGGAAAAGGAAAAACAGTAGGGCAGAAAACATTAGAGATTACAAGGCTCGGGAGAGAGAGGAGGAAGCCGACTCTGAAGATGCTCAGGGGAATTTTGTGCAAGATGGATTGTTCTGTATCTCGATTATGGTGGTAGTTGCAGGCCTATATGCAGTTTTTAAATCACAGAACTACATACTAATAACAGTACATTTAACTGTATATAAGTTACACCTCAATACACCCGCCTAAACGGCTGATATTTTTCACCAATATATGTCTGGTGCCCCCAAAAAAGGACGAGAAGAGTCTTCTCACATCGTCAACTGTGAAGAAGAGAAGGGCTGGCCCACAGGTTTGGGTTGTAGGAATTTGATGGGGAAGGCAAAATCCAAGGGTACTTTCAGAAGATTAAACAAGCTAAGAAGTTCTCCAACTTGCGGAGTTACATGGCAGACACACACTGATGGGAAGGAGAGAGGAACCTAGGCAGGTCTGTGTTTGTGATGCCTGCTCAGAAGGGCTGGTGCCTTCCCTGGACTTGCTCTACTAACTGTGCCAGTCAGCGGCACACTCTCACTCACATGCTCTTGGCCTAGACCCCATCATTAGGGCAATGAAATATCACTCTTCTCCATTCAAGAACAGAGTTACCGAAACAAGATCTGTCTGTCTTAACTCTGCCTTCCAGTTAGTGCACTGTTAAACTACTAAGTCAGATGTCTGCTTCTGAGCCAGATCATTGGAGGAGGGCTTTACAAATCACCTGGAGGGTGACATGCACACAAGGAGAAAGCACCCTCAGTGAATGGAGGACCAGGAAGCCAACTGACATCTCTGAAGTTCTGGACTCAGTCCTGCATTGAGTGTTCATTCTGGGAGGATACATGTGTATGAAATGGGAAGAGGTGATGAAACATATTTAAATGAAACAAAATAATGCTTTGCAGAATGAACAAACAGGACTGAGAATCACAGGGTCTACAGAACCAGGAGGGGCCGCTCCAGTGTGGCGCATCTGGGGATGGTGAAGGGGTTTCATTTTACCACACAGCCTGGGTTCGGCATCTTGGAAACTACATTTTCGGGGTAAATCAGGAGAGCCTACAGGGTTGGACTCCTAGCACTAATCAGGCTCATTAGATTCCTCTAATTTGGGGGCATGAAGCAGAAATGTCAGTGGCTAAAGGGTATCACTGCTCTTTCTCCTCCCAGCCCCCCAAAAAAGGCGAAAAGGCAGGAGGTATCCCATAGGTCACAGGGAAATGGGCTAAGTGGCTAGAGTGACCTGGCCTCCTGCCAGCCTCCGGAGCTGGTGTCGTGGCGTCTTCTGTGGAGAAGCCAACATAAGATAGTTGGAAGAGACGCACTTTAGTCCCCAGTCACAGGTGAGTCTAGGGCTTTAGAAACACATTTTGTTTTTTCTGACCTCACCTCTGAAAAAGTGAGAGAGCAACGTCTACATAAAATAAAATACATTTTATCTGTTGCACTGAAAATTAGGATTGTTAAAATCCAAAGTGAAAACAGGTATTATTGAATATATTTAGGAAAAAAGAACAGTGGAATTACCCAAACTTTTAGATAATAAAAAGACTTCACAGACAACATTCACTTCAACCACTTTCCCAAGCATCTAAGTTTCATTACACTTTAAATCTTTGAGTCCTTAGCTGGGATTTACGGACAATAGCCAGAATGGGGAGGGAGCTGGCGATGAGGAAAGGACAGATCCTTGCCCTGCACTGGGACTTCGCACTCTCCACAAACCAGACAACAAAAACGACGTGGTCTACGACTTCGGCCGTTCACGTATTTTGGGGCACTGGGTGACGCGCCAGCATTGAAATGGAAATAACATTATTTTGCTTAATGTTTTAAAATAATGGTTCCAGCAGGGCGCGGTGGCTCAAGCCTGTAATCCCAGCACTTTGGGAGGCCAAGACGGGCGGATCACAAGGTCAG
>NW_012117332.1:673394-700912 GCF_000951035.1 Colobus angolensis palliatus | reverse complement strand
GGCGGATCACAAGGTCAGGAGATCGAGACCATCCTGGCTAACACGGTGAAACCCCGTCTCTACTAAAAAATACAAAAAACTAGCCGGGCGAGGTGCTTATAATCCCAGCACTTTGGGAGGCTGAGGCAGATGGATCACCTGAGGATGGGAGTTCAAGACCACCCTGACCAACATGGAAAAACCCCGTCTCTACTAAAAATACAAAATTAGCCAAGTGTGGTGGCGCGTGCCTATAATCCCAGCTACTCGGGAGGCCGAGGCAGGAGAATGGCGTAAACCTGGGAGGCGGAGCTTGCAGTGAGCAGAGATCCAGCCACTGCACTCCAGGCTGGGTGACAGAGCAAGACTCCGTCTCAAAAAAAAAATAAAAATAAAAATAATGGTTCCGCGTTTACATAAACACACCTTGAACAAGCGGTATCAGGAAAAGACTAAAGATCCTGCTGGCACAGCTTCGAATCCAGCCGGCATCACTGAATGGATAAGCGACACACACCACTGCTCTATTCAATGCTAGGTGCAGCTTATCGAGCTAAGAGAATCTGCTGAACATACCACTGTGTCTCAGAAACAGCTCTCTGTATTACCTAGAACAAGGTTAACACACATTGAAACTGTCCATAAAAGGATTCTGTGATTAATGTATTTCCACAACCTGCTGGAGCTTGTACTGATTAGTGTTTGCCAAAGAACCCTTCCTAGCTGCATTCAGCAATACCCTGGAATGACAACCCTGTCAAATTAACTTGAAAACACCTAAGGTTTTATTCATATAGTTCCCTTGGTAAAAAAATTCCATGCTTCTTCTTATGTTGTACTGGTGATCTATATTCTTCTTTAGAATAAAATCATGGGGATAACATAAGATTTATTGGTGGAGAGCTACAGTTTTTATGCATATAATGTCTCTAACACTGTTATAAGTAAGTCTTTCAAGCAACATTATCTCTTCCAAATATAAAACATACAACTTATACAAAACACTGAGAAAACATCCCAAAAATTAGGTAAGTTAAATACTAAAGGTATAGATAATTCATTATGAGTAATAACTGTTTAAGGCTAAACTAATCACATTATCCTACTTTTTAACATGTAAAATGTTTGCATTTTTATCCCGCAGAAAAGGAAGAAATTTTTTTAGCAACTCTGATTTTGAACATTAAATTCAGAAGTTTCAGACTGTTATCTGTTGCATCAGTGGTTTTTACTACCTATATGGCTGTAAGAGGTAGGGGAATCATAATGAACTGGCCTATCAAGTAGCTCTTAGGAGGCACTAAAATCACCCGTAACCATTAGTTTCTTCTACATGTTTAGGAAAATCCACCATAGGAAAAATTCTAGCAAGTAAAAAAGAAAATGTTTTTAGGATTTCACTTCAGAGGGTATATTTTTCCTTATTTAAGTACATATTTGTGTTTCAGAAGGGTGGGAGTGGAAACAGCACCCACAAACATTTGGCTGTAAAATTCTAAGGTATTACGTAATGTGTCCACATATTAATTCTTTATATAGCACTTATAAACACAGAAAAATATTGTGTGTGTGCGTGCATGTGTGTGTGTGTGTGTTCCAACATAAATGGGGAAGTGGGTAAGAAGCCTCCCAGTAATTTTATTCAATATCTCTCATTTTACATGAAGTACCTGGTTAGCTTTTTGCGAATAAAATAGTAGTAATTTAAAAATTCTGACACCTCCCACAAGCTTCTTTTAAGTCTTATAAGTGAAATTCTTCTTTAAAGATTTAGACAGGTTTACAAGGTTGCCTGAGATCACACAGGAACATCATAATATATGTCTAAACAGTATAGTAGTTTGATAATCTATAAATGACTTTATCTTTATCATTATTGCAAAGCCAATGAAAGCCAAACATCTCACACGCATGTACATTTCTTCATATTTCTGCATTTTAGCAAATCACAAATTACCAAAGTTTTCACATGTTTATCTCAAAATAAAAATATAAGTTTGATAATATATATTTTCTAATGTGTCATTTAAAAAAAGCATTAATCAATTTCAAACAAATTAGCCAAAAAACCAGCAAAAAAGTGTGGCCATTTTCAACTGATACAATTAATTTCTCTAAGAGGGGTGGGTCATAACGTTTTATTTATATAAGTTTTGTCACTTTTTGCAAAAATAAATTAACTTTCTAGTTTATCATCAGTTCAAAAAACAACCAAGATAAAACACTACAAATGTCAAGAATTATTTCTCTAAACTTTTCTCATTATTTATTAGTATTATTACATCAAAATGATACTTAATATTTTATAGCAGAGATTTGGGAAGCTATTGTTAACTCCTGTGTTAGAAAAAAAGATAATTTCAATATTACATATTTTTACATAATGCAGTTCCTAACAGCATTTTTCAAAACAGAAGTGTAAACTTAAAGAACCATGACAGAGGAAAAATGATGAATTAATAAAACAGCACTCCATTCTTATCTTCAAACATTAAAATTATTGAGCTATTTATTTTCACTATAAATAAGAAATGTTAACTAGACATTTAAATGATCAGACTACTAGCCAAAACGATGAAGCAAGGGCCACTCTACAGCGACATGAATTTTTCTTTTTCTGTAGCGGATGCTAGAGTATAACCAAGGAGGAAAGCGAACCCATGATGCCCATTTCTGGTCTTCGTTCATTTAGCAGTGTTGACTAAATGTGGCAAAGGCAGATTTGCTGGTGATGAACTCAGGATAAAATGGGAAAAATGTGAACCTTGACCTTTTTAACACCACTTAAAAATCAGAACCAGACCTGTCAGTGCACCACCCCAATGCCTATCGCCTAACAAATTGGAAACCCGATCTCCCCTCCTCTGAGTAGAAAGTAGGCTTGTCAGAGCCTAAGCTGAGCAGCAAACACCCGACAAGGCTCAGCTGAGCAGCAAACTCCCAAAAGCAGAGAAAGACCCCAAGTATAAAGTCAAACTTCATATAATATCTTGAGTTTACAGCAGTGTGAGATGTTAAAAATAGTTTTGAACATTGTTTCCTTTGCTTTGTTTTCATATTTCATTTGCAAAACGTACAAAAGATAGAGTTTTTGACCGAACAAGAAAGGATGTTTACATTTTTATTGCCGGAGCATAGAAACGCCATCATCTATGCTCCCCAACTCCATGATCCCAACTCTCTCTTCAGGGATTATCATTTTAAATTGACCAAAATCTCCTAACTTCATCAGTCAGCACTTACCACAGACATAAACTGCTTTCTGTGAGAAATATTCCTCAATTAAGGTTTCTTGAGAACTCTATCCTCTTCATTTTGTCCTTAATTATAGAACCTTTTATTTCCTATTTCCCTTTCATTTGTCCAACCTAGCAGATTTGTAATAGCAGAAAAATTACTACTAGGAATATTACAACTACTTGGTGTTAAGTCTAGTACAGAATTGAGTTTGTGTATTTCAAGGAAGAACAAAGATTGCTGAAAATATCTGTTGTCTTCTCTATTTTATTTTAAACTGGAAAACCTGGTACTAGGCAAAAATGAGGTGAAATTTTACAACAAATTAAGCTAGAGTGATAAAATCCATGAAGGAAGAAGAGAAGCAGATTAAATGACATTTAAAAATATCCAAGCCTTCATTTGATTAACTTTAATCTAATTATAAAAAGTTGCTGCTCAGTTCCCTACCAAACAAGGAGACCTCAGAAGGCTTAGGTTAAAAAAGAAAAAAAGAAGAACGAAAGGAAAAAAGAGGTTAGAGAAGCAAAAATAATGCTGAATTAAAGCACTTGGAGGCCAATGGCTTTGAACCTGGGCTCCACCAGTCATTCCGCCCAGCGAGGCAGTCTGCAGAGGCTTGGGCTCCTGTTAACAGAGCCCTCATTGTTTCCAAAGGCAGTTAGAAAAATGCTGCTTTATATCTCCTCACACCCCAGGCTCCGCGCACAGCCCCAAGAAAAGGCAGCTGAGGGTGTACAATCCACAGGAAGAAAAAAAATGCATGGCTATATATACAGCCCCCAGCCCCACACCCTACCAACACAGGAAAACACTACCCCAAACTCAATTCCTGGCTGGCAAACTGTGGTAAAGGATGTTATGGTGGTGCATAATTTATAACTGGAAATTTCTGATTCATGTGGGATTTGGGGCATTTCTTTGCCCTTTACCCACCGCCTCTCCGTTTCCACCTCAAGCACAGGGAGGTGAAAGCTGTCAGGCAGTGGTGCCGATGCCATCAGGCAGCAAGGAGATAAACACTGCATTTTTGAGAGTGCAGTTATTCCACACCTGTTTAAAATGTTTATATAGTAATTAAAGATTAATGCTTATTCCAGACCAGATAAATATTAGACAGTGCATGTGTGTATATACATATATGAATCTGCAATGCTGCAGAGAACAAAGATTTTATTGTATCGAGCTTACTTAGCAAAGGGTATACATTTTAAAAAGGCCTGAGCTTCACAAAGTTTACATTACAGAGGGGAAAAAAGGCTTAAAAATGTTAAGTGGTTGGAGCTACTGAGTGCCATACAGAGAGCAGGTAGTTAGTAGTGAGTATGAGCTAATTCTGCTGCTAATCGTTTGGTTTTCTATTTATTAAAGGGCAGATCTCAGTTTACTCCTGACCAGCAGCCAGCTCAATGGGCCACTCTGAATTGTTTCCTGAAGTTCAACAATTAAACCTGCTGAGACCAAGAAAAAGAAAATATTTAAGCTTTTACAAATGTAGTAGTTACAATATAAAAGTTTTAGTTTTAAATTTCAAAAAGGTAATGCATGAACTGTGTTTGGTGAAGAGCTCTGGGCCGCACTACAACATCAACATCCCAGAAAACAGCGGAAAGCCCGCGAGGTGAGCAGATGCTGCTGAATCTTTGGGAGCACACTTGCCACACCGCGCCCCCAGGGCACCTCTAAATCCCCATGGTCAGCATGTGCAGCACGGACAGTATGCTTGCTCAAGTCCTGCTGAGGAAGGAAAATCATCTAACACACACCATGCTCATTGGATGATAACAACAATATATTCCTTGGTTTATAATTGATTGTTTTGTTAACTTTTAAATTAACAACAATTTTTAAAAAGTTAAAACAATCAGTGTTGTATTTCAGTTTAAGTAAAAATTATGCTCCTGACAAATTACATGGATATATTTAGCTACATTCCCAATTCACTGACAATAATTTACAGAGACTCATTGTATTTCACTTTGATGATATTAATTCTGGTGAAATCTTTAATAAATGCAAAAGTTACTTTGAACTCAAAAAAGTTGTAAATTGTGACCATTTTGAAAGTTAAAATGTTCACATATTGCATTTTCTTACACGACATGCTAATAGGACCAACTAAGGATTACTTTTAAAAGTAGTTAAATAAGTCTCTTTAAACATTTTCTAAAAGGAATTATTTTCCTTTGTGAAATATTAGCCAAAACATATTTTACTTCTATAGTACAGGGCAATACAAGCAGTTAGTTGTGCGTTTAAAAAGGTATCGATCAGTAAGATGGTGTCAGTCTGACAGACGTGATAGAGTGTGCAGACAAATACAGACTAGAGAAATTTGTACAAATCTAGAATCCATTTATCTAGATTTTACAATATTGTAGACACAGACTACCAGAATATTTTCATCCTAACACTCACCAGCTTACTGACATCTAACCAGCCAAAAGCCGGACCCCTGGACATTCCCTAAGCATTGAAGGAGAAGGTCCTGTCACAGAGATCTCTAGAAACAAGTGGATACATATCTTAGAGGACAGGGAGATAACAGAAAAGTTCCCTCTATTAATTAGGTAATTGTGACTTATTCATAAGTATGACTAAGATGTTTAAACAAGTCAGTAAATCCAAAGAAAAGTCTGAGAAAAAAATCAGAATAAAAGTTAAACTTGTCTGAGAGGTAAAATGATAAAGAAAACACACATTCAAGAATACTAGTAATAGCAGGATTTCTGGAGGTACAAGAAACAGCCTCCTGTGTTATTTGTAGGTGTCCCTCATGTCTGTGGATGGTGCTTCCCACAAAAGATGGTCCTAGGAAGGGAGGCTCCTGAATGCTGACTCTTTCCTTCTCAACAGCTGTTCTTCTTCTTTTTTTTTTTTTTTTCCGGAGTCTCGCTCTGTTGCCCAGGCTGGACTACAGTGGCATGATCTCGGCTCACTGCAACCTCTGCTTCCCAGGTTCAAGCTATTCTCTTGCCTCAGCCTCCCAAGTAGCTGGGACCACAGGCTCCCACCAGCACGCCCGGCTAATTTTTGTATTTTTAGTAGAGATGGGGTTTCACCATATTGGCCAGGCTGGTCTCAAACTCCTGACTTTGTGATCCGCCTACCTTAGCCTCCCAAAGTGCTGGGATTACAGGCGTGAGCCACCGCGCCCGGCCCTCAACAGTTGTTCTGTCATCATGCCATCATGCTTCTTCACCAGTCTATTCTAAATGTCTAATCAGGTAAGCTAGAACATATTTTCCTAGATTGGTTAAGTAAATGTGGGGTAAATATACACATGGACGAACGCAGGAAGACCGCAGTGATCCTGGCTGAATGCATTTAGTTTCCTAGACCCTTTGTCATGAGACTGCCTTGCATTCAGGAGCAAAAACGGACGGAAGGACATTGAGAGTCATATTTTGCAGAGCACTGAGGTGGGCATGTCGATATTTCTTACTTTATTTAATAATTTTTAGTATTCTTTATGAATTTTACAGATGAAAAATTTTATCTCAAAGTTACCAAAGTGGCAGAGTTAGGATTCATTCCTAAATCTCTGAACTCAAAGTCTTCCCAGTATAATGTGCTGCAAAGGTTACACGTAAATGCTTAGTGGCTCCAGAATATATTATATATGGCTGAATATATTATATATGGTTGTGAATTCAGAGGCTCAATATCCAGATAAAGTAGCTCTATAACTTAGAATCTTATAAGGCAGTATTTGTATATTACTAGAAATCAGAAAATTATGAATATATTTAAAATATTCTTTTTAATTAATAACTCATAATTTGTACCTGCTCTCCTTCTAAAAACGATTTAATATATTCTTACAATGTGAACATGTACAAGTGAAATAATATAAACTGCAAAAGAAACATTAAAATAGGCATATGAAACCATCCTTGACAGTGGGGAAATGCCCCAGAGCTTTGCATAAGATGGTTAAAACTTACGAGCACCATCTTTTCAGTCTCTGAGAACAGGAGGCAACTGCAGCAAGAAAAGGCCCTACTGGGTGAGATAGCTCACACTGCTTATATAAAAGAAAAATACTAGTTCTTTAGGGAATGCTTTTCTCTGGCACTAGGTACATAAGGTCTCATACATGGATACTGATGAACACAAGTGGGAAGGTTTTCAAAGTCACAGATTGTTCCTTTCTTTGTTCCTATTGTTTTAAATAGCATTTCTAAATAAAAATCGAAGGCGTAAGTCACGGGCGGGACACGAGAGGAGGAGGTGATCCATCTGTGGCTCAAGTATGTTTCTCTATGGTGATCTAATTTGAGGCCGACTGAGGGTCCAGACAGCAAAGAAGAGGGTGGCATGGGGTCATCCTTTCAACAGCAATTATTTCAGACTCACTCGTGGCAGGAGCTGAAGGGCTGTCAAGGTCTTGCTCCTGGTGAATGTCTGGTATTTAGGTATTTGGAACTGTTGATCTGCGTAAGAACCATAGCCTTTAGATATTTAGGCAGTTTCTGACAATGGTTAGAAATAATGAAAAACCTGAGACCATTTTACTTCTGCTTCTCAGCAAGGGAGGAAAGTAAGTAGCAAAAACACTTATAGGCAGAAGGAAACTTTTAATGTTAAAAAATAAAAAAGAAATCAGCACAGAACCCAGTGTTTGAGACCTGAACATTTAGTGGATGATGTCCCCTTCACATCATCCCTGATCCCCGGCTCTTCCTCCTAGATGTGCGACTGTTACAAAACCAGGGAGACTAATTTCTTGGCACATTTTTCCACACACTCTGGATAGGAGAGGGCAGCCAAACAGCCCTGCACGCCCTGGAGGGGTCCTTCTGCCGCAGGTTGGGTACAGCTGAGACGGCGACCACGACTGTCTGCCATCCATTCTCCCCAAGTAGGCGGTGCCTGTTCTCTCACAGGCTGTGCCTGGGGCCTGCTTTCCTGGGCAGATAGGAAGACCATGCCAGGACAAGAGCCACACAGGGCTGGCATCTGCCAGCATGGTGTCTCTGGCACTAGTGTTGAAGACTTTAATTCAGTGGCCTTTTGACGTCATTTTTCCTCTTTCTGTCCCTCCTTGCTCCTCAGTGCTGGATGACACCTCACGATCAATACGGCAGGTTTGTACAGAGAAGTGCACTTGGTGGTGACAGCTATATGTCACTGGACACTAAGAAACTAGGACATCCATTCTATGAGCTCTTCCAGAAGAGCTAAGGATGAGCACTTCATCCAGCTTGTGCTTTCAGCAACGAAGATATACCCAACCCTTAGCAGCATGATATATCCCTGTGCCAATCAAGCCAGAATCTCCATCTTCCTCCCCCACCCCAGCCCCATAAACACCTATGCACACATATACAAAGCACAGCTGCAAAACAGTCCAAGCCAAATCATTACAGTGGCTCTTTGCTTGTGATTTAGGATGCCTCAGATTGGCTGTGTGAGTACAGTCTCAGCACATTTTATCTTTTAAGGGAAGGAACTATTTAGTTCAGTGCCAGTTATCTTGAGATAAATATCGTTAAATACACTCTTCCTTATACATACTGTTTTTAATAGAGTAATTATTTTTGTTACACCCAAGACACACCTATGAAGTTTAAGGTGTCACTTAGAAATAATATCCAAAACAAATGCAAAACATACACTATTAAATTAAGCCATATTGAGAGAGTAAAGTTTTATTTTTTCAGAAGGCAGAAATGATACTTTTGTTTTAACCAACTAATTAACTTATGTAAACAAAAGTAAACACAAACAAGCCCAGGAACTAATAAGGTCACCTGTTCCAAATGCCAGATAGATGTCTGGGTCTGCTGCAGACATTTACTATTTTGCATATGAAACAAATCGAGGTTTGGGTGGCTTCTGCTAATTAGAGAGAAATGCCTCGTTTCCAAACTGCATTCACCCTTCCATATCACTATCCCCGAGCGCGCGTGCACACACACACACACACACACACACACACACACACTTAAACCACTGTCTAATTACTCTGAACATCCACAAAGAGAGTTAACAAGTACCAAGGGTTAAAAGGGGCTGGCCAGAAAGGGGAGGGAAGAACAAGCTGGGGGACCCTCCAGCTGGGACCTGTTTGTGACTTCTCGGCCTCACTGTTTGAGACTTTCTGGCATTTTTATTGCCTGTTGTCTCAGTGATAATGTGCAAGCACAGAGATATATTAAAAACCTAAGTGAATACATTCAAAGAAAGAAAAAGAGTAGGTCATTAGAGAAAACAGCAAAAAAACATGAATTTTGAAGTGACATGTACAGAGAATGTAATATTTCAATTTTTAAAATTGCCATAAGAATATTAGTTAAAGCCATTATTATTTTAATTTAGTTCTTTGGGGAGCACAATCAAATAAATAACAAATTATGTTCCCTGAAATGAAGAGTTGAAAGAAACCTTTGGTAAACTGGACTTTTTCTATCCTTCTTTGTTATAGAAATTACCTTTTTTCATGAAATTATAAAAGGGTTCATCTACTAATTTTATAATAGAAAAATGTAATGATCCTTGTTTTAAACATACTTGATACTGGTTCCATGCTAAATACAATAAAATTGCTGTCCTAAGCTGCTGTTGCAAATAATAAGGAAAGCCAATTATGATGTATTCTTGCAAGGATTTTTTAAAAACAGTTACAAATGGCTCAATTATTTTCCTATTACTCACACAATAATACTTTCTACAAGAGCACAGTTCACATTAACAACATGACAAGTTACTTGCCTTCTTTTCTTTTTTCTTTTGTGAGTGAGGACAAAGACACTGCTATCAAAGTCAGCCAGCCCCGATGTGCTGGCACTATCCTCTTTCTGTGAGACGCTATGAGCACCTACAGTCAACAGATTATTTATTAGGCAAGAGAAGAACTTAATTCTAACTGCTGGCTAGCAAAGCATCCTCCTTTCCCTGTGACTGGACAATGACCTTCTCAGATCCCCCCTTTCAAATTAATCTTTCCCGCACCCATGGTCCTCTCTATCCCAGTTGTCACCCTCTCTGTCTGCTGGCAGTAGACAACAATGCCCCTGGCACAGCCCGCAGCACAAACACTGGCCGGAATGCAGTGCTGAGCTTAGCTGGGGTGAGCACATCCACCGGGCTGGCTAGCAGGGCTTACTTGTTTTCACAAAGGGAACAGATAATATTTTAACTGTAATAATTCAGTCCATATTAACTAGAATAATTCAGTACTTATAATTTATATTCTTTTGCCTATGACTTGTATGATGTGTGATGTATGTGCCCAATATCCAAGAAACATGACATTTATACTTTATGGAAAGGTTGAAGAAGTGAACACATTTGTTAGTAACTAGACTCCTTTTAGCATTTTTTCCCCAATTGCTCTGTCAGAACTGACTCTTTTTGCAGGGATATGATAGTCCTATGGATAAAATAGCCCACATTTGCTAGCTACTTGTGACAACGTCCAAAAGGGGTACAATATATCACTGAAACAGCCCACAAACTGGCTAGTCACATTATTTATTACGAGCCACACATGTGACAAATTATTTAACTCAGTTGATCCTAATAAGTCAAAGAGCAAGCAATTAGCTAACTCAGTCAGAGGGCTGTTTGTGGTAATTTACAGATGCGCCCAAGCTGTCCCAGCACTTCAAAGCCCCATTAAGGGGAAACCTTTTAATGACTCACTTGAGATGACAAGTATTACACAGCACATATGGCAGTCAGGAATTTGGCAGCCTATTCTGTTACACTCTGCCCACCCCCAGCCCCCGACAGCTGTTTACAAGTTTTCAGTCTCTGCGCCTTGCTGTTGTAAGCAGCCACGGAGCTGCAGGAGCAGGAGGCATGGTATTTTCTGGAGCAACAAGTGGCAGTAGATTCCTGTATCACACAGGTTTCTGGGAACCGCTGAAATCCCCACTCTTGTCGGTCTGCGTGAATTGTTTCACAGGAAAGACAGAGACACCTAGACAGTGAGGGATGGCCCAGGGGGCATTCAGCAAGTCGCCTTCGCCAACCCTGTCTCAGTTCTTTAAAGGCAACGTAAAGCTATTATAATAAAAACTTACCTCCCTACAGGGCTGTTGGTAGAATTAACGAACTAAACGTTAGCAAAATGCTCTGAAGATGAAAAGCGTTATCTATACCAATCCTAAAGATTATTACTGTGCATTGCAACATTGCTGCCTGTCAGAGGGTGCTTTGCATTTGACCTCCTCCCACCACTTTTCCTTAAGAAAATTTTCACTTGGGCTGGATCCACATCCACATCCTTAATTCCATCGCCAACCATCCTGCCCCACCTTTGGAAGAAGAGAGCAATGCCACAACTAAACTGTGCAATAAGGGAATGGAATTTTGAGCAACAACTTCCCAGAAGGATGCCTATACTGGGGCCACTTTTTCCCTGGAAACAGGGCACACAGCAAGCTTAGACACTGAGAAATGAAATGCCAGCTGACATAGTGGGTAATTTTATTATTGTCCACAATATTCAGGCAGCACTGAAGAAACTAGCACTAAGACTGAAGGACTGAAAAAGACAGGAAAATGAAGATTTTACTATGTAAAAAGCTGAGAGACCCAAATACCATATCAGTGCACTAAATTTTTAAGCAGTAAAGATCCTACCTCTTTATCTGTGATTTCAAGTACTTCAGTAACGCCAGCTTGGTGAAAGACAAGCTTAATCAAGGGGAGAAGCTGGTGACAGCAGGAAAACACAACTCCCTACCCTGTTTGGATGGGGCCACAATTTACTAAGAAAAGACAAGTGCCAACCTCTACCGAAGTACCAGAAACTCACCAGAACTCATCAAATCCTCTTATACCACACACTTGCTTTATTCACATGAAACAATCAATCGATTGTGCTTTTGTATTCCCCAAGGGCCACAGCTGTATTAGGGCCGTGGTGTAATTATAGCTTGCAGGAGGCAGACGGACCAGTGGGAGGAAGGGTGATCACTGTCTCGAACAGGGCACTGGCCTCAGAGATGACCTGCTTGGAGGTGGGCCACCCCACAAGGACTGCACAGCCACTTGGCCTCTGGTGCTAGGAGTCAGAGTCTGTTCTTGACTTTACTTCTAGTTTTCACTGTGGCTTGATGGAGTTTAAAGTTTGTTATTTTGATTATACAGAAAAGTTTAATGAAAGAAATGTTAGGCTGGTAGAAAGAAATGTGAAAATCAACAGATAGTATAGAAAAAATGGTGGAGAGGTGAACATTTAAGTTGTGGTTTAAACTTTCAATTCTTCCTCCCTAACACTCCTTAGTAAAAAGAGAGTCGGTCCCCTTATACTCAAGTACTATCAAAATCCCATGTATTATGGGGCAGTTTCTCAATTATACTATTTTGAAGAACTAAGTACTACTTTGGAGTGGTGGAGAGAGAGGACATGTTAGTTTGAAATAATATTAATTCATCCTATTTTCCATGCTTCAAGGGTCACACAAGAGAATCTCTTGAAAACAAGAGATAAAAATTTAGCTGTCATTATTATGAGCATGCTCTTATGAGAGTATATGTCAGTAACCCTTTAAAAAAGCAATATATTAGGAAGCTAGGGGACGCATGACAATGTTTAACATATATGTGTATATATAAAATACATATATATACTATACATCAGCGCACGTCCTCATATATGCACTGAAGACTCATGACTTGGGATGGACTTCCCTATGGCAGCACTAGCAATGGATTTGAAAGCCCTGTGTGAAAACATGCTCTAGAAAACAGATGACCAAAAAGTGTCTTGTAGTAATAAAGACACTGATGTTGAGGATGTGTTAAAGGATATTCAACAAAATTGTTTTTCAAAATGTGAGAAGAAAAAACCCCAATGTTTGGAAATATTTTTATGTTATTTTACAAATGTATGCATAGCTATTCAGTAAATTAAACATTTAAAGTCACTTGACCATTTTGTTCACATTCTTAAAAGTTTATTCAATTGGCTTAGAATATTTTTTGTTTCTTTTCATTTGGAAAACACGGGACTGCCCCCTATTCGGGTTACCTATTCTTGGGTACATAAAATTCAAACTAAAAAGAATAATATCCAATAGAGTTCTAGTCAATATTCAAACAAGCCCTTTGAAGTTAATAAATTTAAATTAAGAGAACCTCAATTTTGATGTTTATAACATTTGAATATCTCTGATTTGAGATATTCACATATTTGAATAACTCTGATTTTACCAAATACATTTTATATCGAAGTCTTTTTTTCTATTTACACACACACACACGCACATAGACTGGAAAGATATGTGTCAACACAATCTCTGAATGTTAGAATTAAAAAAAATTTCAAACGTATATAAGTGCCACAAGATACATTACAGAAAAATTGTAGCACACTCGCCCCCACACAAATAAAACCTACAAGCACTATATATCGCTGTCTCAAAACATTTAAACATCAGAATTATATTGGTAGATTCAAAATCTTAGGAAATTGTCAGATTTTAATATTCTTACCACTATTCTTAAACTCACTATCTTGTATGTCAAGATGTTTTCAATGGGTTTTTATCCTTGTAATACTGCCAAATATTTTCACAATTTCTACTGTCAAATATTATGCCAAAGTAAAATTTACTCAAAATAATGATAGCACATTGATACTCACATGTTTAAAAATATATGAGCATAGCTGGGCGTGGTGGCTCACACCTGTAATCCCAGCACTTTCAGAGGCAGATCACCTGAGGTCATGAGTTCGAGACCAGCCTGACGAACATGGAGAAACCCCGTTTCTACTAAAAATACAAAATTAGCCGGGTGTGGTGGCACATGCCTGTAATCCCAGCTACTCTAGGGCAGAAAAATCACTTGAACCCGGAAGGCAGAGGTTGCGGTGAGCCGAGATCGCGCCATTGCACTCCAGCCTGGGCAACAAGAGAGAACTATATCTCAAAAAAAAAAAAAAAAAGAAAGAAAGAAAAGAAAAGGAAAAAAAAAAAAAACATGAGCATAAATAATGCAGTCTTCTACTATACATTCATTTAAAAAATTCTGTTATAAAAAATTGGCTGGGTGTGGTGGCGGGCACCTGTAATCCCAGCTACCAGGGAGACTGAGGCAGGAGAATCACTTGAACCCAGCAGGCAGAGGTTGCAGTGAGCTGAGATCGTGCCACTGCACTCCAACCTGGGCAACAAGAGCAAAACTCCATCTCAAAAAAAACAAACAAACAAAAAAAAAAACCAAAAAAATTCTGTTATACAGCAAAGGACACTTTCTAACTGTGTTTTCTGCTATGCCCAGGAGCTGAAGGTGATGAGAAAAAGAGAGACGTTTGAAGTGAAACATAAAAGAGATAATCTATTGATTCTTTAACCTAAGAATGTAATCCTTATGATATAATAACTAGGCTTTGAAAATAAATGTGGTGATCTGTTAAAGAACTAAACTTATGCCCAGGTTGTCAGGAGGCTGTGCTGTTAGGTTAGTAGAAAAGAGAGGAGGTTTGAGTAGAAAGACTAGGGTTCATGCCGAGCTCTTGGACAATTCCTTAACTTCTGAGATCTTTATCTCCCTCACTTCAAATGGTAATAACAATACTAACTTGTGCTATTGTGAGAACTGATGAAAGGAGATTATTTAAAGGAAAGCCTTCTGGAAACTCAATATAAATATAAATACAACATAAATGCTAGATGTGGGACATTTCTGTTTGTTAGTTCAACAAACTTTTATTTGGAATATACCATAAAATCAAATGCTTTCCTTCTTTTTTGATTTCCAGTGAAAAATACGACAATTAATTCTCCTATGTAAGGAGGTTCTCTGATCTTCTTTACCGCTTCCTACAGTGGATAAACCAGGAGCAGGGGACCACACTGAGAAAAATGCCGTGAGAACCGTTATGGCTGAAACACCAGTGTGATCTGACATCCTGCATCTCCTTTATTTTGGAACTGTGGTCCTCTCAGAAGTCCTGGCTCTGGTGTCTGACATGCTGATGGACAGCAGGGTAAGACTTCCTTCCCTCTTCAGTGTCACCTGGAGAATCTGCCTGCTGGGGGTGACCATCACGTCCCAGCCAGTAATGGCAGGGGAGGAATTCACACATTTCTTCCATCTAACAGCCAGAGGCACAGAAGTCTCGGTGTGCTGTTGATTCCCAGATGTTCAGTGGAACCACTGACGGAAAATACAAAAGGGGCCAAAAAAAGGGAAGGATTGAAGGTACACCTTCTTCTGTCAAGTCTTTCATTTTCCTCTTCAGGCCTTAGATATCTATTAAAAAGTGCATTTTGGAGGGGGGAAAATGTACAATTAGGATACATCCAGCCGAGCATGGTGCCTCACCTCTGTAATCCCAGTACTTTGCGGGGCCAAGGTGGGAGGACTGCTTGAGAAAAGGAGTTTGAGGCCATCCTGGGCAACACAGCAAGATCCTATGTCTACAAAAAATAAAATGTAGCCAGGTGTAGTGGTGTGTCCCTTTAGTCCCAGCTACTCGGGAGGCTGATGCGGGAGGATCACGTGAGCCCAGGAATTTGAGGCTGCAGTGAGCCATGACTGCATCACTGTATTCTATCGTGGCTGACAGAGTGATACCCCATCTCAAAAAAAAAAAAAAAGAGAGAGGTCTAATACAGGTTATTTGTAATACACTGAAGAGACATTTAAAGAATGAAAAGGTTGGCAGCTGCATTGTTTCTCTGGCCACCTGGCATGAGGAATCTTAAATATTTACATCCCAGGATGTGGGAGTCAGTGGAATTTCACATTTTCTGAGAGATGCTTCATTTGGAAAGCACAAATTATATGATTAAAAAGCAAAATGTTTTTGCTATTTGAAACAAACTTTTAAGATTTAGAGGTTAACCACACCTGTGTGCTCTCTTCAGCTCTCTTGGCCATTTGATTGGCTACATCCTTGGTATGAGGAGATGTAACATATAACTGTAGGTAGAAATGTCATTCTTTAAGAAGTCCTGCCAGGCGTGGTGGCTCCCGCCTGTAATCCCAGCACTTTGGGAGGCCGAGGCAGGTGGATCACGAGGTCAGGAGATCAAGACCATCCTGGCTAACACTGTGAAACCCTGTCTCTACTAAAAATACCAAAAAAATTAGCTAGGCATGGTGGCAGGCACCTGCGGTCCCAGCTACTCAGGGGCTGAGGCAGGAGAATGGCATGAACCCAGGAGGCGGAGCTTGCAGTGAGCCAAGATCGCACCACTGCACTCCAGCCTGGGTGACAGAATGAGATTCCATCTCAAAAAAGAAAAAAAAGGAAAATAAAAAAGAAAAGCCCTTAAGCTAGCTAGGCAAAACAATCCACATGAAATTATTCCCCAAAGACATCCTCCCGTTTTTACAGCTATGGGTCTTCTCAAAGACTCTGAGACGGTAACCCTCAGGAACGCAGCAACCAAAGGGGAATTCCTGGCTCTATAGATGTGCCCAAAGCACACAGATACAGGCATGTGACACTCATTCCTGTGAGGTGACCCAAACACTCCTGCTGGCCATGCGGGAATCTGCTTGTGTGGAAAAAAGAAAGTAACATTTACAGAAGTGGGAGGTGCAAAATGCAAATGCACATGTTAATACTCAACAATTATTTAATACCTAAAATATTAATTATAAGTAAATATAAATATGAAGTATAAATGAATAGAGTGTATTTTCTACAGAATCTAGTACAGTAAGTGATAGGATATACAGAAAATAACATTTAAGAATATCATTTAAAAGACTCTAAAAGGCTGAAGATTTTCCCAGCACATATATACTCAAAAAAGCAAAGGATAGAAAGCAGGGTTTGAAACAGCCCCAGCCTTTTCTAAATATACCTGGGCCCTGAGCTATCATCACCCTCACCACCAGTGATTATACTTGGTTTCTGCAAGCATGTTTCTTTGTGACACAGTGGGCCCAGGGAAGGCAGAGGCTCTGTTGTATTCATGGTGTTATCCATCCCCAGAGTGAAAAAACAGTGTCACTAAATGACTGGTATTGTTTAAATAGTTGCTAAATAAATGATTATACAACGTTGCGATAAAGATCAAAAAGAAGAATTCAAGAATTATTTCCAAAATTTCGTTACAGATGTGGAAAAGAAAGTAATGATCTGGTTATTTTCTATTTAAACAAAATTAAAATTAGGTAAAAATTAAAATTGGGTATAAAATACAGCAAAACATTTACATATAAGTGAGGAGGACTTGAACACAAGAAGAAAAAACATTAAATAGGCTACTAAGAAAGGTGGTGGAATTTATCAGCATTCTCAGAAACCTCTGAAATAAACGCACCCCTTGCACAGGCCGAACACTCACCTGTTAAGGAGGCAAGCTTGCTGGGTGAATAAACTTCAAGTGACTTCAGAGCCAATATGGGCACTTTTACACTAAATAAAACAGAATTACAAGCCAATATAGGCATTTTCACGTTAAGCTAAAAACTACATATTTCTTGAAGACAGAAAGCTATTCTTACTTCTTATTATGTTACCAAAGGTATGTTTTTAAAAAGAATATTGAGATAATATAGAGAAGTGCCTTCACTAGGCTGGGCGTGGTGGCTCAAGCCTGTAATCCCAGCACTTTGGGAGGCCGAGACGGGCGGATCACGAGGTCAGGAGATCGAGACCATCCTGGCTAACATGGTGAAACCCCGTCTCTACTAAAAAATACAAAAAACTAGCCGGGCGAGGTGGCGGGCGCCTGTAGTCCCAGCTACTCGGGAGGCTGAGGCAGGAGAATGGCGTGAACCCGGGAGGCGGAGCTTGCAGTGAGCTGAGATCCGGCCACTGCACTCCAGCCCAGGCCACAGAGCGATACTCCGCCTCAAAAAAAAAAAAAAAAAAAAAAAAAAAGAAGTGCCTTCACTATAGATTTTCTGACTTTTGCTCCTCCGTGTTGAAGCAGTACTGAAATCTGTAGTACTGGATGGTAACCATGCTAACAGAATAACCCACTGACTCTTGCCAGAATAACCAACTCAGACATCTGTTGTATTTTTAAAACATCTCTAAAAACTGTCCTCACATATAGTAAGATCTGATCTCAACATCGTGTATGAGACCTCAGAGAGGGTTCTGAGAGAGGGAAAGTTACTACAGGTACTAGTAGTACAGCCTTTCTAGGATGACAACATTTTTGAACCCTGATACTGTATTTAAGGGTATAAGAGGCACAACCTATATTGCTTCAAGAACAAATGACCTCGTCTTTCTTACATACGAGATGTTAAGGGAACTTGACACCTTAACAAAGATGGTGGGAGAGATAATAAGCTGATTTTATTATTCAATGTATATCTGAGTTGATTTGGGAGAAGAATGAATAATGATAAGTGACGATGAATATTTCTTAAATAGAGTTTATATTACAGGAGTAGAAAGGTACACAGTGAAAATAAAAAGAAGAGGAAGGTAAAGTTGCAAAAATGTTTTACTGTTATAAAAATTTTTAGGCTGGGCACAGTGGCTCACACCTGTAATCCCAGCACTTTGGGAGGCTGAGGTGGGAAGACTGCTTGAAGCCAAGAGTTTAAGACCGGTCTGAACAATGAAATGAGACCTTATCTCCACAAAAAATTAAAAAAGAAATCACCGGGTATGGTGGTACATGTTTGTTGTCCCAGCTACTCAGGAGGTTGAGGTGGAAGGACTTCTTGAGCCCAGGCATTTGAGGGGGAGTAGGCCCTGATCGTGCCATGGAACTCCAGCCTGGGTGACACAGCAAGATTTTGTCTCTAAAACAGTAATAACAAAGAAATTTTTTTAAAATGTAAGTGAGTTACGTTGGGGGCTTACTACTCTTGTTTAACTCAACATTGCTTAGTACTCTTCCTTTACCTAACACTCTAAGTGTACTGCTTTGGTTCCTAGCTATTGTGGTTAACATCCAAATAGCTGCCAGAGTTGGTATTTCTGCCACAGTAACCAGCAAGTGTACACTTACATGCTACCTTTCACTGTGAAAGCAGAAGGCAACATAGTTGATCCTAATCTTTTCCTAATTCTAACTAACCTCCATGAACAGACTTCAAAACTCTTTAGAAACAAAGATAACTTCAGCAGCAGAAACCACGGCCATATCTAGTCGGAAATGTCAAACACTGCCTACCCATTATAATGTCTCCACCTGTATTTAGGTAAAGACTGAAATGAGTAAGTAAATATGTATCACTATTAGACAGATGGGTACTTAGTAGAAAAATTAAACTAGAAAGGGTACGAATTGTTGATGAAATATTAAAGTAGAAATCCAAGATAAAGAAACAAAAAGAAGAAAATCCTAGTATCTTGAAAATAATAGACTGCACCAAAAGTAAGATCATTCCAGCACTGCGTTTCTGAGATGAAGAGGAAATGTTAGAAAAAGGTATTTTTCTGTCATCAGTAAAAAAGACATTCAACTATTAATTTAAAAACAGGCAGGAAAGAAGTGGGGGCATAGATAAATTTAAAAGACCAAACACAATTAGAAAAGCAGACTTTCCTGCAGAAATGGAACCAGTGATACAGACAATAAACTTGGAATGTATGCTGAGAACATGGGAGAAACAAATAAGCAGACAAAATAAAACAGGAGAAAGTATAATATTTCACACTATATTTTAACCCACTGGTAGCCAAGCTTGAAAAATCTAATTTACAAGACTCCTCCCCACCAAAAAAATCATTAAAAGATTGAAGAGAAAGAAAGATTGAAAATTAAGATGACTTACTTTCTAGGAAGAAAGAGGCTGAATACAGGTTTAAGAAATTTTGAACTGTCTAAAGCATGTCACCATAAATCTGTCATGTAGCCTTGTAAGAGCATTACTGACGTAGTCAAAATAAGTGAATCTGAAGAAATAATGTGTTCTATTTTAAACTGCAAAGATGTGATTAAAGTACAAGGCAGGTATACGAGACAAATCAATCCACACACAAAAAAATGTTCTGTTTTCAGCAAACTTCTCATCTCTCATTCCAGTTTTTCAACAGGACTGCTCCAATTCTCATCCCAGAAATCCAACTGAGTTTACTGGAAATAACAGGATTCAGATTACTTAAATGACCAAGAGCATCTGCTTTCCTGCAAGATGCACAGCGGGATGAAGCAAAAGACATCACTCAAGATCTGGCAAGATGACCAACAGTCAGCGAGAGATCTGGTAAGAATTACCATTAGAAGGAGGCAGACAAAACCTTCCAGAACCACAGACAGCAGTAAGATTCAAAGTCTTGCAAGTTATAGTAAAAGTTATAGAGTTTTCCCAAGATTAGGTCCTATGTCACCAATTCTTGGTCCACAAAAGATAATCTAAGTGATTTTTTTGTAAGTACACATGCAAGTAGGTTTATTTGTGGTATTTTATTTTTAGAACTTCTTTTCTAAATCAACGAAGGAAGGCATGGGCTTAAAAACATGGTGTGGCATTTTCAAACTGGAACATACAGTTTATGCTGTCTAAATTCAGCATATTTAGCAGGCATTTGGGGTCTGAGAATTCTTCATAGCCCTTGGTCCCTCAGAGCTGGAGGCAGAGAAAACTCACACACAATACTCTCAGTGTATTGCACCAAAGAGCTATTTAATTGGTTTTTAAAAAATGGATATATAATATTGCTTAGAAATGCAAATATTGGTTAAAATTCCCAGTTTAGTTGAGCGTGCACAAGGATATACGTGTGTGTGTACATAAGTACATCTGTATACACTCAAATATGAATAAACAGCTAGAATGAAATAAATCGAAGCGTAAGGAGAGGTGCTCTTAGAATAATATGACAAGTACAAGATTCCATATTTTGCAATTAGAATGATCATGACACAGAATCAATTAAAAAGAAGAGAGAGAAATAATTAAATGAAGGACTTTACATATGGAGTTAAGGAAGAAAGAAGAAAAAATCCAATCTTAAGAACACAACATCGTAAGCAGTATCTAGTTGCGGGTCAGTGAGCAAAAGGATCCAAACACAATTATTACTGCTGACTATTTAATAAGCACTAATGTGGCCACAGACAGGATATTTAAATTCTATGTCATATTCTCTTGAAGTCATTATCTAATGGATTTATAAAGATAAGGCAACATGACATAATAGAAAACTCATGGGTTATCCAAGTTCAGAATTCCCCGGTCTTTTTTTAGGCTTAGCTCCAGTTTTTTCCTTTGGTAAAACAGAACGAATCTCTATCACGGGAGATGGTGGTGAGGATTTTAGAAGAAATCGTGTATGTAGTCTAGCCTGGCTCCTCACAGGAGTTCATACGGTGGGTATGCTGGCAGGACTAGCACGAGCCATTTCCTAGAGAAAAGGATTACTCTTTTTGCATATATGCAATTTGTGGCATTAAAAATAAATATATAGGTAGGACTTTGATTTCTTTAAAAATATAATTTTATGGGCCGGGTGCAGTGGCAATCCCAGCACTTTGGGAGGCTGAGGTGAAAGAATCACAAGGTCAAGAGACTGAGACCATCCTGGCCAACATGGTAAAACCCCATCTCTACTAAAAGCACAAAAATTAGCTGGGTGTGGTGAGGTGCACCTATAATCCCAGCTACTTGGGAGGCTGAGGCAGGAGAACTGCTACCCTGGGAGGCGGTGGCTGCAGTGAGCTGAGATCATGTCACTGTACTCCAGCCTAATGACAGAGCGAGACTCCGTCTCAAAAAAAAATAAAAATAAAAATAAATAAAAAATAATTTATAGAAATCACAATTGTCCATTTATCTTTTTTATACATTGATTAATGGATTTTAAAATTTGGTAATAAAATATTAAACAAATTAAATACCTTAAAGACAATTTGAATAATAAAAAGAACTTTCCACAGATATTACAAAATCACAGATTTTAAAGGTTAATACTCTCAGGTATATGAGCTTACTCTAAAACCCTGTTTTGCTGAAAAAAATCTAGGTAAGTCTTTAATTTTTACACACATACATATTTAAGGAGCAAACACAGCACGACAAGTCAGCTCCCCAGTACCTAAAGAGAGACATTTCCTCCTACTTAAAAATGTACAAATTATTTTGTATACTGAGCCAAGCAATAAAAAGAATTAATCATTAAAACACGAATATTTAAATTTTAACCTTAATTTAAATATATCTAAAAGCAGTTTTGACCCCATATACTTTGTTTCACTATTAACCAAATAAAGGGCATAAACCCAAACACATTAGTACATGTTTATTTAATCAAAACTAGGCATTTCCCAATCATTACAAAATTTATTACCTAGTTTTAATCCCAGTTCATTTAGAATAGATGAACATGGCCACCTATATAATATTTATTATATAATTTTTAACTAGTAAAGATTTTGATTTAATGTAATTACAATCAGATCGAGAGCCTCAATGTAAGGAAAAGGAGCCACAATTAAACCACATACAGGAACCTGAAATAGTCATTTCCTCCCACCCTATATATCTTACTTTTCTACCAAATGGTCCTAAGTACCCAATCAAATATCTGTGTGAAAAGCAGATCAATACAGCCATTCATTAAAGTTATACAGTTGAGAACTTCCCTTGAGAGAATTATCCAAAGACTAAAACACTGCCAACAAAGGAAAATATGATATAAGAGGGCAATTTATATTTAACTCAAATGATCACACTTAATAAAAAGCACAAATCCCAGAGTTCTAAGGGGAGGAAATGATGTAGCATTAACCAGGGAAAGTCTACAAATAGGACTGGTGGTCAGTTATGTCTTCACCAAAGTGGCATTTTTGCCAACAAGACTCTTGGCAGCCCTTGAGGGGCTAAGCTAGTACAATTGACCAAATATGGTGGGGAATGTGAAAACTTCACAGATATTAGCATTTATTTTTGAGGCTAACATAACACAGTCCACAGGCCTGCCATCAGAGCCTGCAGCCATTAAGTGATAACTGAAGCAGTGGAATGCAAATAATCCATTGGTTCACATTAGTGTCATGCTCATTTGTAAATGTTCCCAGTCCCCTTCTGGCCCTTAGGGTACCTCACTTGCATTTCAGGGGCATAACCCATGGGCAGTATATTTAAAAAGGAGTTAAATTATGAGCACACCAGTTAGCAATGATTTACTCATTAAAAAGTGCATTAGGCTACGGTGCCCTGAGCTGCTCGACCTCATAGCTGATCGCTTCTAAAATGCTTGAATAGACATTATTTATCTACTGGCAGTGGCCCAAGATTTATCTATTTCAGTCACAAAGTTCTATCATTTATCTATACGCTCCCTAACTCAATGTTAAATTTTGAAAGGCTGATTTAACTATAGGAGGAAACTACATTGAAATGAGTGAAAAATGAATGTAGCACTCCGATAAAACAGGAGATATTTAAGCAATCTGGCACCTCTCCTCTGAGATGTTAAAAGGATGTTTTAAGTAATTTATGAATTTAAGGGGATAAAGTCCTTGTTATAGAGAAACAAGGTCAGAAGGCTCAGAGCACTTGACCCGGAGATGCCATTTTGGACTTCTGATTCTGGAAAAGAGTAAAATTCTGTAATTTATTAGAAAAGCCTGCATGGAAATTAATTTACAACCTAGTTATCTCCATGTTACAGAGATAAATATAATTATTTCTCATTTTGAAGTTGAAAAAGGAAAGCTATCTTAGAATAAGTGGATTCTCCCCCTTACTCTCTGGTTCTGCATGTTTATCTTTATCATATATCAAATTAATGTGCCACAAATCCCAGTAAAGAAGTGAAATGTTTAATCTGAACTTTATTTCACTTTCTCATAGCAAGGAAGAGTAGGAGAAACCATGGGAGGGATATATCTAAACTGACATTGGCTGGAGACTACAAAGGCAAAGAACGAAGCAGTGTTCCTTCACAGTGTTAAGACACTATGCTTTAGTTTATAAAGATCACAGTGGAATGTAACGTGACAGTGTCGTGATTGTTCCTCGGTCTCCGAGGTTCCCTAAGTATCAGAGGGCAGAGTCCACCTTGGCAGTCTGTGGGCTGCCCGCTTCCCACGTTTAAGTGTCTGCTGTTGCCATCTACTTGCTATTCCCTACGGGACATCGCTCCTCCTGTGGTATGGAAAGCGAAGACCACAAACCTTGTTTAAACTACTGCAGCGGCAGGCTGGCCTGGGATACCATGCTGCATCCAGCCGCAGGCAGAGGGGCCAATTTTACCCTTTCCTCTTGTTCCACAACTCAAAACAAAGGAGTCTTCTGAACTCACTAGGCTGCACTGACACAGACTGAGTGGTTCCCAGACCGCTCTGATTATTGCTGTCTGTAGAAATGCGAAGGGCAGGGTAAAGTAAAGTGACTGAGCCGGGAATCGCAGCATGCTATTCAATCTGAATGTTTCTGTAATTCATAAAAAATTTCCTGCTTGGTCATTTATCTGAGAAAAGAAGAAAAGTTATGATTTTCCTCCTCACCTCCTCCCAAAAGGTAAAAGCAATGCCAAGAATGTCCCCTTAAAATATAACATTAATTTCCAACTTCAAGAACTTAGCATACTGCCATCAAGTTCAATCTCCATTAGAAATCCATTAGGGTATATACTTTTAGGACCTATCAAATCATTCTTTCTCAGTTGTGTAATTCTGTTGGAATTTTACTGTAACAACTAAATATCAATAAAAAATGAGACTGACCAGAAATGACACCAATTTTATTCTGTGATAAATCAAAAAACATCACATATCATAGATGGAAATAAAACACAAATTAGAGACCCTGTTGTTGTGAATGCAAGTAGATTTTATATTATTAAGACATTTCATTTACAGGGGCTTATAAATCTAAATCTAATAGTTACTTTATTAATAGTATTCTTAATAAAAAATAGACTGTTAGAATTACTAATAGCATTCTCAATAAAAAATAGACTGTCAGTGCATCTTACTGAGCAGTTTTGTAAGGAACAATGGCCACTTTACTTATTTCATTTTAATCAATCACACTGATTTTTAAAATCAAGAATAAAAACAATATTTGTTATATGTATCAACACCAGGGACTCAGGGAATAAACACTGAAGTTTCTGTGTCAGAGGTAATAATGTCTGGTTATTATAATAAGAATTAGATTTGACTCTTTTAGCCAATAATAAACTTTATCCCAGCAGCTCCAAGCTTTAATTTGAAAAATGATGAAATTAGTAGAACTCATTCTTATTGGTTAGCTCTTATTAACAAGTGGCAGATTTTTTTCTTATTTGCTCTTAGCATTTTTACTCTGAGTAGTAGTAAAAGTGGTGGCAACTGCTGCTCTACTTTCAATTGCTGAGCAAACTTACAGATGTGCCAGACTCTGCACTTACACAGATGTTCTCACTTATTCATCTTCACCACCACATGACACAAGTACTTCCATCAGATCCATTTCACAGATGAGAAAACAGACATGTAGAGAGGGTAAGCAACTTGCCTTGGATGCAAACCCACAAAAGTCTACTGTAGGGTCCTGTCCTTTACCACTGAGCCGCTATGTCTGTTATTCAATAATACCTTTTCGATAATCTTAATAAAAACCTTGCAAGTAGGTATCATTATCAGTTTAGAGATGACAATACTTGGAGAGGTTTACAAAATTTTGCCAAAGCTGGTAAGAGGCAGTGCTGGCTTCTGAGCTCAGGGTACCAACCAGGGGGATCTTACAAAGACTCCAGGTGCTAGAAGGCCTCATATTTGGAAACACTTTACAAAACTGCAAGTTATCAACGTTTCTAGGTATATTTTTCATTAAGTAAAAAAATCCAAATTTATACCGAACTTATACCAAATTTATACCAAATGTATACATATTTATGTTTGGCTACCTCCAAAATAGGAAGAAAGAGCTGTGAAGGTGAGAATGAGGTACCACATGTTTATAATAACTGGATCCAGAGTTTTATTCTGTTATGAATTTTCTTCTGCTCTGCCTTCATTATCAATCACCTTTCTCTACCAGTTCCTTTCCTCCTGCCTTTAAATCTTAAGATTTGCCCTTCTCAACAATGTTATCGTCATTAGCAAAAACAAAACCTTTCTTCAACCCTCAGCAATTTATTTTCTTTTTCCTCCCAAATTACTTAAAAACTACTCTGTACAGGTATCCCTCGGTATTTACAGAGGATTGGTTCCAGGACCTCCTGCAGATAAAAAATCCAAGGATGCTCAACTCCCTTAGGTAAAATGGTATAGTATTTGCATATAACCTACATGCATTCTCCTATATACCTTAAATCATCCCTAGATTACTCATAATACTAAATACAATGTAGATGTTATATAAATAGTTGCACTGTATTTTTAGCTTTTAGGTTTTTTGTTTTGTTTTATTTTCAGACAAAGGCTCTGTGGCCTAGACTGCAGTGTAATGGTGCCATCATGGCTGTTTGCAGCCTTGACTGCCTGGGTTAAAATGATCCTCCCACCTCAGCAAGCCAAGTGGCTGGGACTACAGGGATGTGCCACCATTCCTGGCTATTTTATTATTATTACTATTTTTGAAGAGAGAGGGGTCTTGCTGTGTTGCCCAGGCTGGTCTCAAACTCCTGGGCTCAAGCTATCCTCCCCGTATTAGTATGTTTTCACACTGCTATAATTACTAAGACTGCGTAATTTATAATGGAAAGAGATTTAATCGACTCACAGTTCAGCAAGGCTGGGGAGGCCTCAGGAAACTTATAATCATGGTGGAAGGTGAAGGGGAAGCAAGGCATCTTCTTCACTAGGCGGCAGGAAGGAGAAGGCCAGAGGAATGACCAAACAGTTATAAAACCATCAGATCTCGTGAGAACTCACTATCACAAGAACACCAGGGGGAAACAACCCCCACGATCCAATTACCTCCACCTGGTCTCTCCCTGACACGTGGGGATTATGGGGATTCTAATTCAAGATGAGATTTGGGTGGGGACACAAAGCCTGACCACATCATTCTGCTCCGGCCCCTCCCAAATCTCAGGGCCCTTTCACATTTCAGAACCAATCACGCCTTCCCAACAATCCCCCAAAGTCTTAATTC
Source organism: Colobus angolensis palliatus (assembly GCF_000951035.1). Classification (NCBI taxonomy): domain Eukaryota; kingdom Metazoa; phylum Chordata; class Mammalia; order Primates; family Cercopithecidae; genus Colobus; species Colobus angolensis. The sequence continues at coordinate 673,774 of NW_012117332.1, read as the reverse complement.
ATTCCAGCACTAACCCAAACGTCCAAGTCCAAAGTTTCATATGAGACAAGGCAAGTCCCTTCTGCCTAGAAGACGGCAAAATCTAAAGCAAGTTAGTTACTGCCAAGATACCATGAGGGTACAGGCATTGGGTAAATGTTCCCATTCCAAACGGGCGAAATTGGCCAAAACAGAGGGGCTACAGGTCCCATGCAAGTCTGAAATCCAGCTGGGTGGTCATGGAGCCTTAATGTTCCAAAATAATCTCCTTTGACTCCATGTCTCACATCAAGGTCACACTAATGCAAGAGGTGGGCCCCCATGGCCTTGGGTGCTCCCACCTTGGTCTGCCAAAGGAGGGCTGGGATTATAGGTATGAACCACTGCACCTGGTCAATATT
>NW_012117332.1:619078-673134 GCF_000951035.1 Colobus angolensis palliatus | reverse complement strand
CTATTCTGTAAACCTGCCTCTCTTCCTTCACTTTCATTATTCTGTGCCACCCTGGTTTCTTCCTTATCTCTCAATCAGTCTTCTAACTTCTTCTTGGTCCTTAAAAAAGGAGCTGTGCTCCCAGGTTCTGCATTCCAACAACTTCACTGCTCTCCCTCCACATTCTCCCTGGACACTTGATTCACTTCCATGGCTTCAACTACTCTTCTATGCAAAGAGCTTCACGTTTCCCTCTGGCACAGGCCTCTTTCCCAAGTTCCAAACATCCACTGGATTTTACTCTGGCATTTATTCTCGGTTTCTTTAGAGATTTACTACTTAAAAAAATCTTCATTGATATATAATTCACATACAATTAAATTGATTTTAGTAAACTCAGGGAGTTACACAACCATTACCATGACCTAAGTTTAGAATACTTCATTACCCATAAAGAAACCTTGCACCCATTAGCAATCAGTCGTTCCCCATTTCTGGTACCTAGCCCATGGCAACTACTATGTACTTTCAGTGTCTATGGATTCACGTATTCTGGACATTTCATAGAAATGAAATCATATGACATGTTGCCTTTTGAGTCTATCTTCTTTTACTTAGCATAATGTTTTCCAGGTTCATCCATGTTGCAGTGTCCATTAGTACTTCCTTCTTTCTACGGTTGAATAATATGACATATGGATGAATCACATTTTACTTATCCATTTATGAATTAATGGACATCATTCTACCAAAAGTTCCACTTTTTGGCTATTGTGAATAATGCTGCTACTAAGATTCCTGTGCAAGTTTTCATGTGGACATATGTTTTCATTTATCTTAAATATGTGCCTATATTGAGCACCGAGAAACTTTTTTTTTTGAGACGGAGTCTCACTCTGTCATCCAGGCTGGAGTGCAGTGGCCGGATCTCGGCTCACCGCAAGCTCTGCCTCCTGGGTTTATGCCCTTCTCCTGCCTCAGCCTCCAGAGTAGCTGGGACTACAGGCGCCCGCCACCTCGCCCAGCTAGTTTTTTGTATTTTTTAGTAGAGATGGGGTTTCGCCGTATTGGCCAGGATAGCCTCGATCTCCTGACCTCGTGATCCGCCCGTCTCGGCCTCCCAAAGTGCTGGGATCACAGGCTTGAGCCACCGCGCCCGGCCTGAAACTGTTAAACTGCTTTACAAAGTGGCTAAGCTGCCTTACATTATCAATGTATGAGGGTCCAATGTCTCCACACCATCACCAACACTTGCTATGGTCTGTCTTTTTTATTACAGCCAGTCTGGTGGGTGTGAAGTGGTATTCCCTGTGGCTTTGAGTGGCATTTCCTGAATGACTAATGGTGCTGCACATCTTTTCACATGCATGTCCTTTCATGTCGCTGAATATTTTCTTTGGGGAAATGTCTATTTAAGTCCTTTGCCTATTTTTAATTAGGTTATTTGTCTTCTTATTCTTGAGTTATAAGAGTTTTTTATATATTCTGATACTGGCCCCTTATCAGATATATGACTTGCAAAGGTTTTCTCCCATTTGGTAGGTTGCTTTTTTACTTTTTTGATGGTGTCCTATCAGAACAGTTTTTAACTTTGATGGAGTCCATTTTACCTATTTTTTCTTTTGTTGCTTGTGCTTTAGATGTTGTATATCTAAGAAGGCTATGCCTACCTAAAGTTCAAGAAGAGTATCTCTTGCCTGTGTTTTCAATCAATCAGCCTTGGAAATCTGGAATCGGCCCATAACATACCTTTTACCAAAGCCCACTTATTGTGGATTTATTATCCACTTTTAATTAAGCTTTTAACACTTCATGTGAATTACTTAAAAATAACAAGACACAAATTTAGCAGAGTGGATTTAGGTTCAATGATGTTTTCAAAAAGAAAGTGCTACTATTTTTCACCCCAGCCATGTCAATGTGAACAGTTGATGCCTCAATTCTAGCACTTACATTTCCAGCTAGGATCATTTTGAGTTCATTTTGAGTTAATTTTTGTGACGTTCTTTCCCCACTAATTTGTCTGGGTACCCTTGTTGAAAATCAACAGATTACAAATGTATGAACTTATATTTTAAAAATCAACCTTATTTTCTTTCACAAAGTGAACTCCTGATTTTTAATGGTATTCCTATCTATACTCCTAGTCTGACACATAACATCATCTTCGATTCTTTCCTTTCCTGTGCCTCTCCCACACAGGCATTAGTCAAACCACATGATTTCCATCTCTGAAGTTGTTTTCATTCATCCTCTCCTTTCCATTTTCAGTGTCATCATATCAAATCCAATCCTCACTACTGTTGTCTTCAGAAGGGTTGAGAAATAAATTCATGTCTAAATGGGCATACCGTGCTGTCACAAATCCAACCAATATAACTCTAATGGCCAAAGCAGAGGAGTTTAATGTGCTGGGATATGAAATAAGCTGGTGCTATGAATGGCTGTATCAGAACAAGGGCCCAGTCCATTCATATTCTAGCCTAATCCCTGAACTTCTAGAACAGATTATGCTAATTTGGAAACAGTTAGGGGCAGTACTGGAGGATTCAAAAATTTCCAAGTTATTTAAAAGAAACTGACATTTAGTATTGAGTATTTGATCTCCTAATTTAACAAGAGAGGCTAATTTTTAAAACTTGGTTACCACTTCCTTAGTGTTGGGTCAAGATGAAGATGAACCACTAGGGCAGTCATTCTCAAAATGTGGGAGCAAGAGTAGCAGCATCAGTATCTCCAGAGAACTTGTTAACAATACGCATTCGTGGGTCCTACCCAGATCAACTCTGGGAGTGAAGACCAAAATCAGTGTTTTAACAAGATGACCAGGTCATTCCTATGCACACTAGAAGTTTGATAACCACTGGGCTAGGAGACAGGTGAGGATCCAGGGCTGAGATCATATGACAACATCAACACCTCTTCCAGATGCTGAAAGTGCCAAGGAGGCCACAGAACTCCACAAATCCCATCGATTGTAAACATTCAGTAGTTATGTCTTCACGATATGGCTACACATATAAATTGTTAGGATCCATGCTTAACTTCGGAAGGCAGCACAAGCTTTTGAAATTATTCAAAATTTAGTGTTCTCTTAAAAAAACTATAAATAATATACTTATTTTTATACCACAAATCCCATATAACAGAAACAACATAGTAGAGATATAAGTAGCACCTATTATTAAAGTATGTTCATACTTAAATGTGACATTTCTTTTCTCTTGGGAGAGACAGAAATACATATCCAAAGAGAAAGCCAAACGCACATACAGCTTTTACCTAGAAACACGTCTGCCCTAGACTTGAAATCAGTCAGCCTTGGGAATCTGGAATCTGCCTGTCTGTAGTGCATTTCAGTAACAAATCTGCTACCAAAGCCCAGCAACATAAATCCACTTTTAATTAAGCCTTTTTTTTTGGCGGAGGGGGACAGAATCTCGCTCAGTTGCCCAGGCTGGAGTGCAGTGGTATGATCTCGGCTCACTGCAACCTCCACTTCTCAGGTTCAAGCAATTCTCCTACCTCAGCACCCCCAGTAGCTAGGACTACAGGTGTGCACCACCATGCCTGGCTAATTTTTGTCCTTTTAGTAGAAATGGGATTTCAGCACATTGGTCAGGCTGGTCTCAAATTCCTGACCTCAGGTGATCTACTTGCCTTGGCCTCCCAAAGTGCTGAGATTACAGGCGTGAGCCACCACATCTAGCCTTAGTTAAGCTTTTAACTCCCTATATGAATTACTTAAAAAATAACTATCGGATCTAACAGACAGACACAAATTCAGCAGAGTGGCTTTAGGTGCACGGTGTTCACAGAAAAGAAGGTGTTACTATTTTTTAGCCCTAGCTGTGTCAATGGCCTACTGTGACACACATTCTGACTTGCAGCTGCAGGTTCCCCTTCTTATGGCTGCTCCCAGATAAGACCTCTGCACAGAACCCAGTCCTGGCCACCGCTGCCTGGTCCTCTCCAGCGGCCTGTGCAGAGTTCCACACTAGCTTCTTGTTTGTATCAGTCCTGTAATTAAGCTGGGGCCAAGAAGAGAAGTCCCAAAGAGGGCAACAGAAGTGCGAGGCAAAGAACTGGCTTTTGGCTGCAGCTTCCCCATCCACTTCCTTCCCACCTGACCTCAATTTAAGAGAATGGAAATGGGGGCCCAGTCAGGAAGAAGGAAGGAGCATGAGGAGAGAAGGACAGTTTCTCCTATCTGTGTTTTTTTTGTTTTTTGTTTGTTTTTTTTTTGTTTTGAAACAGAGTCTCGCTCTGTCGACCAGGCTGGAGTGCAGTCGGCTGTATGACGTCGTGACGTCGGCTCACTGAAACCTCCGCCTCCCGGCTTCAAGCAATTCTCCTGCCTCAGCCTACCCAGTAGCTGGGATTACAGGTGCCCACCACCATGCCCGGCTAACTTTTGTATTTTTAGCAGAGACAGGGTTTCGCCATGTTGGCCAGGCTGGTCTCGAACTTCCGACCTTAGGCGATCCTCCTGCCTCGGCCTCCCAAAATGCTGGGATTACAGGTGTGAGCCCCCGCACCCAGCCCATCTCTGTTCCCTTACTGCTTTGCTGCCACAACCTTCTCCATCCTCTTTTTCATTCTCAGTTGCCATTTTGAGCTTTCTTCACAAATTGAATCCTGTTTTCCAAATTGGCCAGTGAAAAGTTTTTGCCATGCTGAAATCATTTCCAGAGCTAAATCGGGAAAGCTGAGGCAGCCGGGCCACCTCCAGCTGGCTGGAATGCAGCTGCAATAAAAGGCAGTGTGAATAAGGTGTATTGAAGCTATACTGGACTCGTGTGAAGGGCCGTTTATTCAGAGGGGGTAGAGGTGAAAGGAGAGAAATTAATGAACAGAAGAAATTAAATTAGCTCAACCACGCCTTTAAAAAATATACTGAAAAATAACTGACCTGCCATGAACCTTTTTACAAAAATGGAGACCTCTGGGTTTATTATTTGCCAAGCACCCCCTGGCAGGAGGCGCTCCTGAGTTAGATAAGAGCGAGCCTGGAGGGGCTGAGGAAAATCTGTTTTCTCTTACTGCAGCCAGAAGCATGGAAGACACAGTTGGGAAAGTCAATATGCAGCTGAGAGACAAGAGGTCACCGGAACTGATGAAAATATGTAATTAACTAATCACAGAATACCCGACACAAAAATAAACATGTCTTTTCATCTTAGCTATCACATTTTTCTTCAACAAAATGAAAAGAAATCATGACCTATCATGTTCTCAAAAAATTATTGATCAATTTATGAGCCTAATGCTTTAATTGATTGCAATAATATTTTACTCACACTTCTAATCTGATCTTACTGCCACTCTGAGAAAAGCTATGGGGAATTCCAATGGAAGAATGATGGCATAGTTACAAGCAAAAGGGTCTTTATACTAGAAGTATATTTCATATTTTATGTTATAGGTATTTGTATTATGTTTTATATTATAGGGGTATTTAGTAGGACAATATTATGGAAAATTATTCCTTCCTTAAGTAACTACCTAATTTTAATATTAAAACATTTCATAATATTAAAACATTGACAGAACAATAATGAATACTGGTATTAAATATCTTAAATACTGTTTAGTGCTTTCTTTACAGTTTCAAAGTGAGAGTACGCATATATCTTCATTTTCACCTAAATCTGTCTTATTACATAGAGAGTGAGATGTTATACCTATTTTTTTATTTCCACAATCAGATATCCAGTAAGGGAATAAACATAAATCAAGTACCACAGGATATTTTGTCAAAAGCATTATAGAGAAATGGGATCGTAATACAAACAATCATTTTTTTTTAAAATGCTGTTTTATACAAAAGACTGAGCTCCATGGAGTTTGGGGTTACATCTAAAAGTACTCTTAGGTACGCCCCCAGTGAGCTAATTTAATTTCTTCTGTTCATTAATTTCTCTCCTTTCACCTCTACCCCCTCTGAATAAACGGCCCTTCACACGAGTCTATACTCAGGTTAAAGCAATAGGCATTTCGGAAATAGTTATTAGTTGGGGTACGGGATTTTACTTTATTACCTACTGAAAATCTTACTCTCAAAAATCACATCCCCTCCAAGAAAATTCCAGACAAAAGATGTTCTTTGCCCCCCTTCAGGGTCTATAATTTATCAACAGGTTGGATATCTTCTAGAATTATTTCATATTCTGTCCCATTTGAACACAGCACACTCTGAACCTGTTCAAAGGTGAGACAGGATTTAAAAGTCCTTATAAGGCACTGCTGTGGCATGAGTTGGCACTTGGACTAACTTCATCCCATGGGCAATGAGTCTCGGGAGTGCCTGAGGGGGTGGCACCTGGCTTGCCCTTCATGATTTTCGATGACTGCCCAGCTAAACCTGCCTCCCGTCCACCGTTTACTCACGATGTGACCAGAACACCAGGGTTTCTTGGAAAGATGGAGCGTTTCTCCACCGCATTCTCTCTTAAACCTCTGTGTTACCTTCCTCCAGTCAAAATGAACTGTAACAAGCTTAACAAAACACTCCCAAGACGATCATGTGTAGTGGGGTCAGCCTGAAAACAGACGTCAGCTCTGCATTGCCCATTAAGGTAACCAGTGACCACATATGACCATTTAAGATAACAGCAATTAAAATGATAAAATTAAACACTGAGCTCTTCAGGTGCAGAGGCCACACTCAAGTGCTCAATACCCACGTGTGGCCAGGGCTACTGTATTGAATAGCACTGATAAAGAACCTTTCTATCATTACAGAATCTTTTATTGGACAGATGTGCTTTACATGATTATTCTCCCTACCTTCTATATAAACTCTAGTCATTATCAAATAGAGATGAGTAACAAAATGAACATGCATGCCAGTTATGCACTGTTGGTTTGAAACTAGTATCCTGCCCAATAGGTTTGGTACATAGTTCTCAGTTTACTCACCACTTGGCCCCTCTCTTTGTTTCTAACCAGAACCACCAGATACAGAGAGAGATCCAGAGCTGACCTAAGTTTAAAACATAAAGAGGTGAAACACGCCATTAGCTGCTTCTCCCACTCCTTTCTTTCCCTATCCATTCTTCTACTCAGCTATTACTTACTGAGCCACAGCGCAGGCACTGAAGATACAAAGCTGAGTTATTCATTGTTCCTGACCTCCAGGAGCATAATCAAATAAAGGATATGGAAAAGGAAAAAGAGGAATTTCCTAAGAGCTCCAATAAAGGCACAAGCAGAGTTGGGGGAGCAGAGAGCTTGGCTTGAAGATGATTATGGAAGGGCTGGAGCTAAGGCAGAGTTTCTCAAACTTGGCACTCTTGGCCTTTCGGCTTGGACCATTCATTGTCCTATGTATTGGAGGATGTTTAGCAGCATCCTTGGCCTCAACCCATTAGATATGTGCACTCCCCCCTAACAACTGTCTCCAGACATTGGAAACGTTTCCTGGGGGCAAAATTGCTGCCTTTAGAGAAGATTCCATATCATTCGTGAGACACTTACTGCAAACTAAGTGGTGAGAATAATCAGAAGGAAGGACAAAATCCTCACACTAAAGACCTCAAAGTCTGGTGGGAACTAGAGTGGACAAATGGGCAAAGGAGAAGGTGACTTCAGAATGGGGGGACAGCACGTAAGAAAGTATAGACGGCTAACAAACCTGGGGAATCTGACAGCGGGGAAGGGGGCTCGGTGCTGGGAGGAAAGGGGGTGTCAGGTGAGGGCCATGTGAGGCAGGACCCATGTGAGGTGGGAGCAGTCAGATCATGAAGGTGTTGGTGTGCTGCAGGGGTTGTATCAAAGTTAGATTTTATTGTGAAGAAATCTGAACAAGGGAATAAATGGGCAGGATTACCTTTTGGATGGTGGTATAGACTTTGTCCCATCAAAGTGTGACTGACAAACACAAGTGATATCAAATGTCTACACTGCAGACAGACTGACTGGGAGTCTTTTTCCAGGTAAAGATAACAAGGTTCCAAATCACAGGTGATACACCACGGACAAACAGGGAGACAGGGATTTGACTGATGTCTCTGGGAAGGACAGGGCTCACTGTTGGAGTTGTAGGGAAGAGGAGGGCAGGACTGCAGGCTGACTTCCCAGTTTTGGGGCAAGGACAACTACGTATATGGGGCTCATATCAGCAAAGGTGGGAGACTCGGGAGGAGCAGCAGGTGAACACAAAGAGGTCTGGACAAGGGAGGGGAAGGCTGCCTTGGCTGGTTGGGGCTGCTGCACCTGCTGTACCACAGACTGGAAATCCAAGATCAAGATGCCACAGGTTTGGTTTCTCCTGAGGCCTCATCTTGGCTGCCTGATGGCTGCCTTTTCTCTGTGTCCTCACATGGCCTTTCCTCAGTGTGCATGTACTCCTGGGGTCTGTTCCTCTTCTCATGAGGGCACCAGTCCTACTGGATAGGTCCCCACCCTGATGGCCATTTTAAATGAATCACCTGTTTAAATAACTTATCTCCAAATATGGTCACATTCTGAGGTACTAGGGGTTAGCACTTAAACATCTAAAGTTTGGTTGGGGGTAGGAGGCAAAATTTGGCCCATAGCAGAGGCCAAGGATGGCATTCCGGAAAGGAAGCTTTATGTGGGGTTGAGAGCCTGGTTAAATTGCGTGGGGTCCAGGTTCTGCCTCCTCTAGCTTTGGGACCTGGATAAATCGTTAATATTTAATATTAACAATATTTAAGGGACAGTCTGAAGAAACAAAGTTTGTAATAAACAATGAAAATGAGTGGCCAAGAATGTTGTTTACCTCAAACATTTATCAGTTCTTTGAGTCGGGAGCATCTCATTTCTCTTCCAACTACTTTGAAATACACGATAAATTATTCTTAACAATAGTCACTCTACTGTGCAATCAAACACTAGAACTTATTTCTTCTAGCTAAGTCTATATATGTGCTCATTAACCAACCTCTTTTCATCCCTTGACACGACCTGTCCAATGCTGAATGATCCCTAGACAGCCTTTCACGGAAAAGCAGCTCCTGATAACCGAGGTTATCTAATGCGTCCCACAGGCTGGATCTACTCCGTGGCCACCCTTGCCATCCTGGACACCTGTCCTGGCCTTCCTTCCCCTCCTCAGCTCAGGGTTCTCCACTGAGTGGCAAATCCCACCCCGGAAGAGTCCCTCGAGGCCTTTCCCCTGGCTTCAGGCCATAATAAAACTTACTAAAGTTACTAAAGAAAATAACCTTCTAAATTAAATTATTTGGCACTTTAAAAATCAGAATTGCAAGATACCTTAGAAACTGCCTAGTTGAGTCTCTTTAAGATGAGGAAACTCATGCTTGCAGGTATAGACAGTTCTGGTACCAGGATGCTTCACTACAAGTGATGTGATTACAGTCAGCCCATTCGCTTCCTAGGGTCCAACCTCCTTTTCTATAAGACGGACAAAACAATAGTCCCCACCCTCCTTGTTTGGAGGGCATTTACCTGTCCCAAAGTCAGTAGGGGCACAGCAATGAGAACTGCACACCAGTCAAGCCCTCCTGACCTTACAGTCTAGCATGAAAGAAAGACTTTGAACAACTAACCACAAGTGTCCTGTCAGTTACAAAATAAAGAACAGGATCCAATGCAAGCTCGGGAATGAGTTGCCAATGTAATCTGGGGGATCAGAACAACTTCCTGCGGGGAGATGACACTCTAAAGGAAGGTGCTGTGAGAATCAAATCCCATCGTGTACTGATTTAAGAGATATTCCTACCAGCCTATGCTGGGCCAGAAAGTGTGCCAGTGGCTGGGGATTTCCAATGAACAGGACAGATGTGGCTCCTGCCCTAATGGAACTTACAGTGAACAATAAAGAACGTCATGGATTGCACAAATAATCAATTAATTACAATGGTGATAAATGTCATAAAAGGAAATGAAACAACGTACATAACAGTGATTCATGAGCTTTCACCTGCCTTATAAATGCTCCTCTGTGCTAAGAATAATAGAAGTGGCAATGGGAGAACAAAGTTAGAAAGAAAGCTTCCTTTCTTCCTGCTTTCCTCTCTCCCTCTTTCTCCTTTTCTCCGTCCATCCTGCCTGTCTGTCCAGGCAGCTGGTAAGATATCTGTTGTGAGCACACCAGGCACACAGTAAATAATTAGATAGTCATTTACGACGTTTCCTTCTCCAATCTTACTTAGAATGTCAGTTTTAAATGTTATCAGTGTTTGTTTTGATTTGTGTTTTTTTTCCTGGATGCTTTGATCCATCAGAAGGCACTGGCATAATTAGTAATATCTAACTTTATTACTAGGAGAAAATTTAAGCCTATGGTCCCCATGTGTCCTGGCTAAGGGGATTAAAATGAGTAGCAGTTACAATGCTTGATATGGCAAAGTGGAATAAAGGTGACCCATGGAACTTTTTAAGGAGTAGACGGCATTAAAGAGAGAAGACCTTCACCAAGAAAGCCTGGTGCTATAGCTGCACTGAACCAAGAGAGAAAGCCTGTGGGCCTTTCCAGGAAATTATGGAAGAAAGTAGAAGTTTTAATAAGTTCACTATAAAAAATATTAAATTTCAAAGCCAAAAAACAATCTCCTAAGGCTTCAGTGGAATCTTAGCTCAGACTGTTTTGTAAACATGACCTAATCTTTATTAAAGGCTGCATCATTTGGAATTTGGCAGTGAAGAAGTACAGCAAAGAGAACACAGTCACCACTCTGAGGCCACGGCTCCTGAGCAGATGCTGCTAAAATTTCACAATCAGAAGCGTTATCATGCAGAGTCTACAGCGAACACTGTCAACAATGTGTGCAGGAAAAAAATTTAAAATGTCTGATATGTTAGCACATAACACACAAGCACCAATGAAATCCATCTTTTTACAACCACTTCAACTTTAAGAGCTAAGCCCTCATTACGATCAAAAATGTGTTGATAAAGAGCCCTGCTGGTAAGTCTGACGTCAAATTTCATAAATCATGAAGTTTTTTAGATAACTTCTACTGAAGTATAATATACAAATGAAAAAGTACACATATCACAAGCACATGGCTTGATGTATTTTCAGAAACTAATCATGAAGTTTTATGTCCAACTTCTACTAATCTTTCAAATCATGTGACAAGAAGAGACAGTCTGACATAGTGAAAAGGAAAAACCAGTAGCCAAAGGAGCTGCTGGGTCATTTTGTTTCATTCTGGCTCTCTAACGCTGGATAAATCAGTGACTTACTTCAGTCTTCACTTCCACATCTAATCAGAGTAGACAATTTCTAAGTGTACCTTCTAGTCTAAAACGTTATACTTTGAAAATGTATATTGCCTTAACTGCAAAAAAGCACTCCAGATGATGCCACTCACAGCGTTTCAGATGCCTCCGTTACACCAGCATGTTGCGCTCACTCACTACCATGCAAGGGAGAAAGTAGTTATGCTGCAACTTTTTCCTCCCCAGGCCACTTCCTAATACATTTACTAGCAAGAAATGCATGTCTTCAGCAACCATCCAAATCAGAGAAAGGCGAAGCGCTGGTAGCAGAGTATAAGCAGCCCTTGGGTGCCTATACCCGCTTTCCAGTGAGCCTGTCAGAGGTGGCTCCCTGTTTCCTTGGCTCCCAGCTCTCAGCTCCTGGGGGCAAGTATGCCTGGAGTTGCCACCTGGTGCCCAATATTTTGGGCTACAGAACTGGCCTGTGCTAATTAAGATTTGTTTCTCTCCACGACTGTGGAACATAATTCTGATTTTGACTACGGCAAGGTCTTAAAGTGAGCCTTTTCTGAATTTTAACGTGTTACTACTTGGGCTTGGTAATGAGATGTTCTTGCTCACACAGGTAGTGTTAGCTGCAACAATGCGTATGCTCATATTGATCAAAACTACAATAGGTCTGTTAAGTCAGCTTTTCATCTCATTGTAACCAAAAAAGCATAGAAAAGGAAAATATATGATGAAAAAGATTATACTAGGAGGTCAGACAACCTATTTTAGGGAATTGCAGTAACTCCTTCAGATCAGCTAAAGACCACATATTATGGTTTCCACAAAATAAAAGGGATCCAAATACAAAGAGTTCACACATCTTCCAAAAACACTTATATGCTAGGAGAATTCTGTTGCTTTTTCCCACAGGGATTTTTTTTTGAAGCTCAGAGAACTCTACTGTGGCTTTTGATATGTCACGGCAATGACTCACCCAACTATCCCTAACTAGTCTGAAAAGATACATGCCAGCCTTTGCTCAGGAGTCGGTCAGCATATACTGAGTTCATCCGATGTGCTTGTTCCTAAGTTAGACACTGAAGAAACAAAATGAAATATGCCATCCTTGCCCCTAACAAACCAGTAATCTATCTGAACTGGGAAACACACAAACACTAAGTAATCAGTTACGGCTATGGAGGCCACAGGCACAAAAAGGGGAGACAGGGAGAAGGGCTACTGTGGGTGCTCAGATGACTTCTGTGCAATGGTAAAGGATACAGCTTTATTTAACATGAAATACTTCAAAATTAAAAATACAAAAGAACAACCTAATGGATTCGAAAATCTGGGGGAAAGTATCACATAAGCTGTGCCATTTACCAAATGCCAACTGGTTCCAAGTTCTAGAAGTGTGTAATTAATTTGGCACATTGAGAATTAAGTATGCAAGAGTATTTAAAATGGGCATTGGGGCAAGCTTATTTATCGAAATTTCCTTGCTCTTAAAATCCAGTCCTCATTCTGGAGACACATTGGCCTAGGCCATTCATTCTCACTTGATGTTATTAAAACTAAAATATAGAATAAAAGGCAATGGTAAATACAAAAGTTATTTATGGACTAAGCAATAAAGCATGACACAGTAACCCTTCTAAAAACATAAATTATCTGAACTAATGGAAATGTAAATTTGTAGTAAATTATTTTTTCTAGATTATTGACTAAAATAAGCAAAGGGTCCTAGAGGAAAGGCCTTACAAAACAAAGTAGCATGCTGCTAGATCCTTAATAACCCAAAATGATCTACCAGTCCTCAGTAACCTCAATAGAAATGTGTAACACATCTGGAAAATAGGTGAAATTCCTGTTTCGGGGAAATTGCACAGATATGTTAAAATTCATTTAAATTGATACTTCAACCTCAAGATAAGCTGAATATAGGATAAAAAAATAGTAAGACGCTATATATGACCACTCACAATTTGACTACTAACAGGCCAATGGACTTCTAAAAATTCCTCACAAGTAAATATGATTGCACACTTCAATATCTGGGTCAAATAACAGGTAAGAACACTCTGATTACTCAAATTAAACCATAACATTTTTCTTAAATCTGTTCAGCATATATACTATTGTTTATTAACAAAATTTTCAGGTCTAGAATTTAAACATCAATATAACATTGTGAGGAAGTAATATCTTCTAGGGAAAGCTGAATTTTCCACGGATAAAAGCTTAATGTTAACATAAAGATAGGCTGTATAAAATAGCAAGCCCTCCTAGTCACAAAAAACCTATTTATAGCTATCAAAATATTCCAATTATTTGTATCAAGTGTCTATCATAAATTGCACAGCAATCAGGAAATTTACTTTGTTTTATTTACAAAGTTTCTAAACAGCTGATTTACAGATATTCAAGTTAGGAAATATACACATTACCACAAAAAAAGACTTTGGATTTATTAGTCTTTGATGATGTCTTCTTTTTCCAACTTTAGAATCAAATTTCTATAAATAGTGGTAAAATTTAACTTTAAAGTCATATAACAATATGATCATGGTATAGGTTTTGAAATATACATTGTTTCTTGTTTCCTACTTCAAATGCAGTACTTTGGTACATACGGAGAATTAGTTAATGTCGCACATTGCTTTTTGTATGAATTTCTTCAATGGGAATTTAATTAAGAACCCTTTTGTTGAGTATATGGAATTATGTAGAACTAAAGGAAGAACTGGATAAATTCTAATCCAAAAGCTATCCCCATCTAATTCAACTTTCTGTGAATAAAAATATCTCAAAAGTGTTTCATCTACACAGTTTCTCTGGTCTAAAAACTTTACAAGTTCAGTAGGAACCAGACATTAATCTCACTGCATTTTTTTTAAAACAATGAAACCTCTTTACTTGGTTCATTTTCTTCTGTCTCCTCAATTAAAGCACACCTTCTGATATACTACATTTTCCTTCCCTTTAAATACTGTGCGCAGCCGTGCTGGAAAGCTTGTCCTATTTTCCCCAAACTGGATAAAGTTCACTTAGATGTGCTTATGGGGGCCTCCCTCCCCTCCGGTGCCCTCCCAATCCTGGAGGCCTTTCCGTCCTCCTCCATATTCTTGGGTGGGCAGAAACCTGGGGAGATGCCGCCACCAGGCAGCTTGCTACTCTTCTGAAGCACATCTGGGCTTTATATTAGGCCTTTAATTAATCCTCAGTGAAAGCCAAGCTATGACATTTTGACTGGGCAGGCTCCAGTTCTGGACAGGTCTTGATTTATTGCGACTGAGTCTCAACCAACTTTGATTTATTTCAGCTTAGGGGAGGAAGGCAAGCTTGGAACAGAAAAGCGCTGTTGAATGTTGAGCACGTGATGTCAGGACAGGCCCTCCAGACTTCCAGGGCCACGGGACAAGCGGTTCAGAAGGGAAAGGCCATTTTAAACCATTTTAAAACCCTAAGATTTAAATAACACGAAACTGTACCAGACAAAATCGATGTAATCACAGAGGAGAGAAAACGGCTCCTGAAACAGCTGGCTGATTGTGGCAGGGAGGAAGCCCCAGCCTTATCTCTGGGAAAAGGAGGAAACCCTGGGGGCCTTCGTGTTAATCAGGACTCTCATTTGCTTTTGGAGTCTGCTCCGTGTGGCTGTCTATCCTTCCTGAGAGCAAAGGCCAGGAGGACGCCCCTCCTCAGCAACACCAACAACCGATAGCCCATTCGTGGGGCTGTCTGTCCTTCCTGAGAGCAAGGGCCAGGAGGATGCCCCTCCTCAGCAACACCAACAACCGATAGCCCATTCGTGGGGCTGTCTGTCCTTCCTGAGAGCAAGGGCCAGGAGGATGCCCCTCCTCAGCAACACCAACAACCGATAGCCCATTAAGTGAGAGCAGATTTCCTTCGTGCAGGCAGACAGACTAAGTCAAAGGAAGGCAAAGTTACTCCATGAAGCAAAGACAAAAGGGTTAGTCCATTTAACGAATGAATTTGTTTCCTTTCCGGCCAGGCTTTCCTGACTGAGCCCTTAGTAGTGTGCTGTGCTCACTGCTGTGTCCTTGAGCACGGGCTGTCAGAATAGTGACTCCCCAGCCCCTACACCAGCACTGCACAGTATCCTCCAGTTGGCCAAGTTAGGGCTCAGGTTGGTATCCACTTCATACCTCACTGCAGGCTTCACTGGGCCTAGCATGATGCCTGGCATATAGCCAGGAGCCCCCAGCACAGCAGCTCTGACTGCTGACAAAGCCCCGTTCCCTCCTTGGGGGTGGCAGAAGGAGTGCATGAGATGGACCTGTTCCCAGTGTCACCTGGTTGACAAAGGGCAAGTGTCAACAATTCTCGGAGGCAACGTTAAGTTCCTTAAAAGGGAGATAATGGTAGGAAAAATGTGTTGCAAAACAAAGAAGAGGGGAAGCAGAAGAAAGGGGATAAGGGCAGAAAAGATGAAGAGAGGTTGAAAGGACCAAGAAAGTAAGAACAGCATAAGCTATGCCTCCTTTGGGGAGCAAACACTTATTCTGCAGGGCAGCTGTGAGGTCCGGGGGAAAGACTTGCAAAGTTCTTCCACACTGGACCTCACCCCTGATGCCGAGGACACAGGCTGGTGTCATTAGAGGCGGGGACCTCAAAGGTACCTGTGCATGTCCATGTGGTGCCAACACACAGCTGTGGATGCTGACATGTGAGAATAACCCCATGGGGCATCTGGGAGCATGTGTGCAGGTGTCCCTGAGAAGGAGCGCCCAGGTGGCTGTTGAGTGCGAGCCATCTGACATTCTCAAATGGAAATGGCAAGTACCCACCGAGTCTTTCCTCACAGACCCTCACAGAATGGCTGTTCCAAAAGACGACACAATGATCTTTACACAAAACTACCAAATAAGTGATGCTTGTGACAAGTATTACTGTAATTGTTAGCTTTGTGACTAGTCTTAAAGGTGGATCAGCACATTAGGGACCTCAGAGAAGTGCTATCACATTTCAAAGCTGGCTGCATGGCATATGTATATATGTATACAAGCCATCCTGTGGGTGGTCAGTTCCCCATTCCTGCAAATAGCGAAGTGCCAACATTGAGGGCTGGGGTGCCAGGATACAGTAAGCCAGTTCCAAGTGTGCAGTGAGCCTTTGCACCGTGAAACGAACATAGTCCCAGGGATTCTTAGGTATTTAGCCCACACCAAACACAAATTGCTGTTAAGTAAGATAACCTCGGTCAAATTAAATATTTGCACAATAAAATTATTTTGTCATTGAAGTCAGCATATTTTAATTTTTATTGTCTTTTTTAAACCTAGGTATGCACTGATTTTAGAAATCAAACTCTTTTCACATCTCTATGATACTCTAGTTTTTCAAAGAAATTTTCAAGAGGTTAGGGGGCTGTGAAGCCCCAAATGCTGGCCACTCACAAGACCTATGAAGTCTACAGGTCCTGGGTTTGCATGCCAGGGGGTTTCCTTCAGTTCCAAAAGCTTTTGTGCTACAGAGCAGGGAGGGAGGACAAGGGAAGGAGGAGGAGCTCTCCCCATCTGGGAGCTATCTTCGGATCACACAGACAGAGGGGGCTGTTCCCAAGGGTCCCAGGCTACACAAAGCACAGGCTGCAAGGTCCTTTTTGGTAGCCATTCATTCCCTAATAACACTTTACACAGCAGGAAAGGGGCAGAGAACCCACCGCAGGGGCTCCCTGCACACAGCCCCAGCCCTCCGAGAGGAGGCGAGGGTGGATTGCACGTTCCTCTCCCAGACCATGGAGGGTGAGAGCTCAGATGCACTGCAAAGCAGTCAGTCCGTATGCTTCCAGGATTACTTGTTTTTCTGTCATTGTCTCACAGGCACGTATGTGTGTCTGCAAGCACACACCCTAACATTATTTGCTGTTTCGCATGTGTAATCTCTCTACCCATTTGACAACTGGCTTCTGGGGAAGAAGGGTGGGCATGCATGTGTCAGTGTGTGTGTATCAGCTTGAAGTCAACACACGTAGACTCAGATACTCTAAAGCTCACGTGACAGATGAGGGGAAGATAAGAAACTGGTGGATGGGTTCCAGCAAATCAAGCACCCCACGGTCCCATGTACTGATTTTCAAAGCTGAATTGTAACATAATTTAAGCCAACAAAACGAACTTGGCACAAAGCAAGATACTGAGACCTCTGAATAAAAGTAACTTCCTAAAAATATTTAAAAAGAAGTTTTGTTTAAGAAATCCAAAACCAACACCTACCTTGGGCCAATACAGTATTGAAACAAGGGAAGTGACAGGAACCCTTATAGAAATGTCTCACCTTTGAAGGTATTACCTTACTAACATAGGTGAACTCTGTTTTATGACATGGTGTATTTCTTTTCCCCAGGAAACAGGCCAATAATTTCCTAAAGCAACTGTCAGTGACTCATTTAATGTTACAAAGTAAATCTGACACAGAGCAAGCATGAAAGTCTTCTTCCATGGGAGGCAGGTAAGCCTCCTGAGCTGATACACATTTTACAAAAGCACAGAATTTTAAGGGAATATAGGGCTATAAACATAAGTTGCATGTCCATATAACAGAGACAATAACTGGCCAATAAATGAACTATATAGTAATCCCCTCTTATCTGTGGGAGACGTTCCAAAGTCCCCAGTGGATACCTGAAATTGCAAATACCAACAAATACCAAACCGTACACACACACACAGTGTTTTTTCCTATGCACACATATCCATGATAAATAATTTAAAAATCAGGCACAGTAAGAGCTTAACAACAAGAACTAATAATAAAATAGAACAATTATAACAATATGCCAGCATCAACACTCTTGCACCGTGGGGCCATTAGGCAAAGTAAGGATTCGGTGAACACAAACACTACAATACTTCAACAGTCCATCTGATAACCACGGAGGCCACTAAGACACTAATGGGTGGGGAACATCAACAGTGTGGATCCACCGGACAAAGGAATGGTTCACGTCTGGCCAGAACGAAGTGGGATGGTGTGAGATTTCATCACGCTACTCAGAAAGGTGCACGATTTAAAGCTTAAGAATTATTTATTTCTGTAATTTCCCATTTAGTATTTTCAGATCATGGTTGACTGCAGATAGGTGAAGCCATGGAGAGTGAAACTGCGGATAGGAGGGGACAACTATACCATCCTTTGTAGGTTCCTTTTCTTATATTTTTCACTTAAAAGCTTAAACTAATGTTTCTCTGCCCTAAGTAGTTTACAAATGTTGACCAATTTTGTTCTGAAAGTCTCTTGGCAAAAAAATATTTACTTGAATCAAAAATTTCTTTAAATTTGGGCTATGCTACAAACCTCAATAAAAGTGGCATAATTTTAATTTCATCATTCCAGTTAACAAAAAGGCATAGAAATTCCATCACTCTACTCAGCCATCCTCCCTTCCTCTTGACTTCTTATCATTCCTCTGATCCTCAGACACACACAAGGCACCATAAGACAGGAACTGCTGCTCGAAGGCTTGGTGATTCCAAGAGAAGTGAGAGGTAAGCTCTGCCCCATGGCTGTTTGCTCAGACAGCTGGACATGTATTGGAATAATCTGCTGTAGTCAGTTTCTTCATATTTTTATGTAGCTAAAGATTAGAGCAGAAACTCAAAAATCAGGAGTTCTGTGTTAAAATCCCAGGTTTGCACCTGACTCATGGATGACCCTAAAGGCAAGCCATTTTAGAGAGAGGGGAGTTAGAACATCCACATCTCTGTAATTAGCATGCCTATAACAGCCAGTTCAGAAAAAAATAGTTTGAGATTCCCAGGGGAGAAAAGGTTACATAAATGAAAGAATGACATGGGATCCACCAGAAAACGTAGGATATTAGTCATACCAGTCAAGTTATAAACGTTTAATTTATCTGTGTTGCTGTCATTAGGAACAAAAAGAGCACATTATACATCCTGATGAAATTCCTTTTAAACAAAGACTTTATGGCTTTTGGAACAGGTAAAGTTTGGTAAATTAAGTGAGATAAACCACAGAGAAAGGTGCAGCTAAACTGCTCTCCATAATGAAATTAATTCTTAGTCTGAAGCCGAGGCACTTGAGTAAAGTTTTTTCAAAATTCCCACTTGACAATTTAGGTTCTGCCTACTTGTGAATCACCTGCTTAAAAGAACAGTTACCAAGACTCTGTCTAGTATAAATTAAAGACCCAAAAGTATAGACTGTGTTCTTTGGTTAATCCTATGTCAACAGCTAGATGTTTTCTTAGGTCCTTTACTTTAGAAATTCTGGGATTCTCTGGATTGCAACAGGATCTCGCTGTGAGTGTAAGCTGCCCTCCTTTTGAGTGGGGCCCAGTAGTCACTGAGTGGGATTCTTGTGTGGTTGCTTTTCTCTAAGGACAATCTGTACTCCCGAAGGTAAAAGGTGTCCATCTGTGTGTGGTGCTGGCTCCAGCCACTCCAAAACCTCCCTGAAGACCCTCCGTCTGGGGACAAGACTGGGAAGAGTCTTCTGCTTGCTCCTTCCATAGGCAGGGACGGCACGGCCATGGCCCCATGGGCGAGTCAGCAGGCACAAGGTGAGGGTCACATGGTCACCACAATGGAAGTGATACAGTGCTTATCCAACAAGACGGCATCAGAGAAGCATCCTGATTTTCTTTTCTCACGGCTGCCCCTCTTCAGGATTCCGTAACCGTAGTGACGAACAGTGGTTTTTAAATATGTGATTCCATGCATAAGAAAGCAAACTCTTGATCAAGATCCAGAATCCCACTGCGGCGTTCACTATTGCAGGGCTAGCGTGAAATGAGACCTGAAACGTGGTTCATCCGAGATGAGGTGTGCTGTGAAGTATAAAATGTACACTGGATTCTGAAGACTTCATACAGAAAAAGGAAGGTAAAATGTCTCAATAACTTTTTAATATTTTTACATGTTTAAATTATATTTGGGATTTATTGACTTAAACAAATATTCTTAAAATTACTGATAATTTTTTTACTTTTTATAGTGTAATAATCACTGAAAATTTTAAATTATATAACCTATGGCATGCATGTATAGCTTGAATTTTACTTCTATCAGGTAGCACTTTCTATAGTATTTTTTGTCCTGGTATGTTTAAAAAAAAAAAAAAAGATGTTAGCTTAGCTTAAGCTCAGAATAACAAATGAAACTGAAAAAAAAGATACTGGGCTTCATAAATAATTTGTTTCACTTAGGGATTGTACAACGTTAAAACACAAAATCATACTCTGTGTCACAGAACACTACATTTTGTTAGCAGATATATTTACTAACAAACAACATAAACTTTATACTAGATGGTAAATAATGCTGTATGGAAAAAGATGATACCATATTCTCAGTTTCTAAATCTTAACCTATGTTGAACTCCAGCCCCCTCCCTTTGAATCTAAGGAAAGTAAGATGTGGAACGGTTCAGTGATTGTACGAGGCTAGACAGCCGCACGAAAAGGCTGAGGACACAATACAGAGCACAACAGATGCTTTGCACAACACGAGGCTGTTTTGGTCCCGGCGTCACCGTCCTCACCACAAACAGCCTCAGTATGAGGCATGTGTAGGGATAAGATTTAATATTCCATTTAGAGATAAATTCCACAAGTATATCTATATCTATATATATCGTTAATAAAAACAAGTGATAAGGCTAATGCCCTCTAGGAAATGGATCATAGGGGTTTTTCTCTGAATGAGTTAAGCATTGACTTTCTAAAAATTGCCGGTAAAAAACTGGCATTGTGTTTTTAAGAAAAATCTCTGGACGTTCTGGAAAAAGGGCAATTAATTAATTAAATTTATCACTAAAAAGTTCACTTCACTTCCCAAGGTGGTCTGATGCAAAATCTGTTCCCACAGCCAGACTCTACAGTCAGGGAAAGACGGAGGGTCTCGTTCTAAAGCATTTCGAAAGCAAAGAAAACAGCAATGTGTACCATATATTTGATGTGGGTAATAGACAGGGCCATCCAAGAGTAACGTTTCTAAAAGTAATAAGCTTTCCCTACATACTGATCTGCGTAACCAGAGCTGGGGAAACTGTCTCCAGGGACATGCTAATGTCTCCCAAAGAAGGGCAGTCAGAAAGTTCAGCTGTTCTATCTTTGGACCAGGCTACATCCCAAAACACCTACAACTGAAAAGTAATTCTTCTCAAATGAAAACTGGCGTATTAAGTGTGCCCTCTGGGTTTGCGGAATGTTTCCCATCCCAAAATAAATTTTTAAGCACAAAGAGACAGTTAGAAATGGTCACTCGGCTGATAACCATGCTTTATTCAGTAATCTGTCAAACAGGAAAAAAATGGCAGAAAAAATACAGACATTTATATTTTAATTTCCTTGTGCCTGTTCCTTCCCCTATTAAAAAAAAACAAAAAACAAAAAAAAAAACGTGGAATTTGTCAAAAGAATGAACAGCAATCATGAGAGTATGATATGCCTTCCACGCCACATGGGCTAGTTTTCAAGGGAAAAGAATTACAGCAGAGAGAGGATGTTGCCACACACATATAATAACGGTATGAACCATTCTGACTTGCAACATAAATTGAACCACTGAAGGATTTAAATGTTCCTCATTAACTTTTATTAGCCTCAATTTTTAACTTTTTTCCTTCCTCTTAAAATTAAAACTGAGCATTCCCTTCAACTTCGCACACCTTCAAGCAACATCCCGACTACGCAAGGTCTTCGAGGGACTGCAAACTACTCCGTAGGGAAAAGCACCTCCAAAAACCAAATCCCCCAGTATAGAGTTTTTTCAATGTCTCTAAACTCTTCATAAAAAAATTATAGGCCTGAGGCTACATTTGAAGACTTTTTCAAACTAAGGAGAAGAACAAAATATTTCATGATCTTATCATTTTAGAATCTACCATTTCTGATCACTAAAAATAAGTGATCTTGGCCGGGCGCGGTGGCTCACTTCTGTAATCCCAGCACTTTGGGAGGCCGAGGCGGGTGGATCGGCTGAGGTCAGGAGTTTGAGACCAGCCTGGCCAACATAGTGAAACTCTGTCTCTACTAAAAATACAAAAATTAGCCAGTTGTGGTGTCGTGCGCTTGTAATCCTAGCTACTCGGGAGGCTGAGGCACGAGAACGAGTTGAACCCAGGAGGCAGAGATTGCAGTAAGCCAAGATCATGCCACTGCACTCCAGCCTGGGCAACAGAGTGAAACTTTGTCTAATAAAATAAAATAAAATAAAACAAAATAAATAAGTGATCTAATCAAAGGATTGCGGGGAGCACTACATCTTTTGAGTTCTTTCTATGTAACTGCCAACAGGTTAAACACTTTGCATTATCTTACACAGTAAAATCTGAAAGCTTTAAATACAAACAGTTGTAAAACACAGTTTTAACCAAATGTGAAATGTAATGCCTACTGGGTGATGAATGTGATACCCCATCTTCCCTCAAAAAAAGAAAAAGAAAATACTCTGGGGTCTTCCTCTTTCCATAGCTTGTGGATCTCAATTACCCGTGGGATGTGCACAGACCAAAAACAAAAGACAAAAAGAAAAAAAATGAAATACATATATACAAACAAAACCTTTTGGGGACTGTTTCTAAAAACAAAGATTTAGAAAGCTGTATTTCACAAAGTGAAAAATAAGTGCACACTTGGTCAGAAAATTTTCAAAATCTGTAGAATATTACAACATAAAAATACAGAATTTCAACCTCATGCACGCACCCCTCTGAAAATGTGCCCAATGACCAGCTGGGATTCTCTGTGTGTACCGCAAGCCCAAAGCAGCATTACACATTGCCCTTCAGGATGAGATCAACCTTACCTCTGCCACACAAACTATAAACTGAATGTCACATCCTTTAGCTATGTAACTTGCTCATTGTTTATTGTTACCTTACTCCTTCATTGTTAAAGAAAACTAGTTATTAATAATTGACCCTTTAAGAAAATTTGTATGTGGTAAAAATGTCTGGATTATATCCTCAGTTGCCTCAGTTTGCTGCCAAGGAAATTTGGTAGCCAACTATCTAAAAGATGTTTTTAGAAGCAAGTTTTCTTCCTCAAAGAATAGAAGGGTGTGATTTGTTTTAAAAGACCATACTCCAGTTACAGGCAAAAAAATGCTATGTCAGAAATGACAATAATATGCACTTTTTCACCTTGGAAACTCTAGACTTGAAAGAAGCCCATAGTGTAAGTTTTCCATCACTCCAGTTGAATTCTAAGACCACCAGTGAAACAGCACCACTCAGAAAACCACAGGGTGGCCTTGCTAGATACACACACAGCTGCTGAGGAACAGGAAACAAAGCCAGATGGTTCTGCTGAGGGAAGCACTTTTTTTCTTTATAAAACCAAAAAAGTACTAATAGGTCAAACATAAAAATGCAGATATGGTAAAGCGGAAAGCTAACAGGAAGATTTATGTAAATAAGGCAAGCTTAAGTTTGCATTATGTTCCCATCTACATCAGTGAATGGATGTGGGGGGGGAAAGAAAAAAATAATACAGTACATCTATCCTACAGATCTTTTTGTTGATGGGAAAAATGCTACTAGCAATCCCATTTAGGCACTGCTGCTAAACTGTGGGAGCCAAAAGCCAGCATCTGATTTGTATTACATAGAACGTGTGTGAATTATCATGAAAGTTATTTTTTTTGTTTTGCCTTTTGTTTTTTTTTAATTAAGAGAACCTTTAGGCCGGCGCGGTGGCTCACGTCTGTAATCCCAGAACTTTAGGAGGCCGAGGTGGGCGGATCATGAGGTCAGGAGATCGAGACCATCCTGGCTAACACGGTGAAATCCCGTCTCTACTAAAAATACAAAAAATTAGCCAGGCGTGGTGGCGGGCGCCTGTAGTCCCAGCTTCTCGGGAGGCTGAGGCAGGAGAATGCTTGAACCGGGGAGGCGGAGCTTGCAGTGAGCGGAGATCAGCCACTGCAGTCCAGTCTGTGCGATAGAGTGAGACTCCGTCTCAAAAAAAAAAAAAAGAAAAGAGAGACAGAACTTTTAAATACAGAGTCTGAAGTAACTATAACCTATACTCTGGCTTCTTACACATCTGGTTTAATGTAGTTATTCACAGTCTCATGAAGTCCAATGCAGGGTGACACGTGACACCTGAGACTATTTCCAGGGAAGATCCCTGTGCTCCAAGTTCCCAAGGTGCACTCCTCACAATGTCAAAGGCAGAACTGCAGCAGGCCCAGCCTTAGTCTTGTGTCTCCCAAGGATTTGGATGGCAAATTCTGGGTCCTCTCCTGTCACACCCAACTATCCACGCTTCCTGACTGGAGTCTGCAAAGCTCAACACCCAGCCACTGAGCCTCCCTGAAGCAGAGCAGTGTGGTCATGCGCACAGCTCTGATGAGTGCGGTGCTAGGGCCCTCTCTCCAACACAGGCCCCGCCTCCTGCTTAGGCCTGGGCAGAAGTGTGCAAGGTTGCCATGACCTTGGTATGGTGAGGATACCTTGGGAGGTCTGCAAGTCAGGCAGCCGCCGGCCACTGCCCACCCTGGGCTCCAGTTACAGTAGAGAGCTGGCATCCACTAAAGGGAGCGCAGCACGGAGGCCTTGCATGCCCTGAGGCCTCGAGCCATCCACTGTATCTGCAGAGAATGTGTATCCACACAGAGCCAGTGGTTTTGCTTTTCCCATAAAGAAGCTGGACACTTGGATTTGAGGCTGAGTTGGTTTGACTCAGTTCAATCTCAGGTAGTTGAGCACCGGGGTTCAAGACGCTGTGAGAGATGGCAGGGGCCAGATGCCAGCGTGTCAGCCAGGCCCTGGCAGGGGCTCGCAGGGCTGAGAATAAAGCACTGCAGACAAAGCGGGAAATGGCCACTTCTTCAGTGAAGTGGCCAGGAGAGTAGGGCCCCTGAGGAGGGCATCTGCAGAGACAGCTGAGTGCTGGGCCTGAGCAGGGCAGGACTCCAAGGGCAGGCAGGGGGGCAGCCCAGGGCTGGCACAGGGCAGGGCCAGCAGCTCCAGGGGAGGACGCTGGGGCCCTGCCCAGGGCCTAGAATGCATGCTCCAGACAGTGGCCTTTATTCCCTGGTGGAGACATTGATGGTTTTAAGTTGAAATATGACAGTATCTGTATCTCAGAAAGGCGACTCTGGCAGCCATGTGGGAGGCAGAGAGAGCATCGCAGTGCAGGGCACAGCCAGCACGCGGGTCGGCCGGATGAATGCACCTGATCTGGGCCAAACTTAGCAAGCCTCTCTCTCTCCACCTTATTCTTTTCCCTCTAGTGAGAAAAATATGAGAATAGCACCTATCTTATCAGACTGCTGTGAAAAAGTAAGCTTTTAAAAGTGTCCAGTAGTTCATGCATTTTCAGTACACAATAAGGTTTTGAAAATAAAGGCTAAATGGGTATTTTAATTAATGGTTTCAGGCTCAAGGAAGACTTTTTCTTTAAAATAACAACTGACCATTACAGCTGTTCATAAAGAAAGGGCCATACTGGGAGATGGCGACACCTTCCTCATTCGGACATGTTCTGCCCAGCCACTGCTTATGCAGGCTTCACAAGTGGAAGCTAAGCTGTACCTGAAAATCTCGGCATTCTTATTGGTGTAAAAACGGTCTTTAAACATTTTTCAATATACAATCATAGTTTTTATGTAGTTTAGCCCTTTATTCCCATGATGTTTTTGATACCCCATTCTAGACTGACAACATGGCTGTAGGGAAAGGAAGACCAGTGGCCATCTAGTTACAAGGTAGCATGCCCACAGTGAACAGTGCTGGTGAAACGTGAGGGTGCAGCTGAAGGAAAAGGGGGCATCTGCCAGCCGCTCACCAGGCTCTATCAACCCTTCACATGCGGGGTCGGGGGTTGTTCAAACTCAAGATGCCATTGGCCCTAGCACAGATTCTCCAAAGAGTTTTTATATTGTATTCCTACCCCACAACTTGTGAAAGAAAGGGAGAGGGAGAGAAGAACAGCTAGAAGGAGGGGAAGGGAAAGGAGGGAAGGGGAAAGACGGAAAAAGAGAGGTAGGGATAAACAGAGGGGAAGGAGAGGGAAAGAAAGAGAGAGAGAGACAAAAAGGGAGGGAGAGCAAGAGAGAAAGCCAATCATGGCACAGTGACTTAGGAAGAACCCTACCGAAATGCTCAATAAAGCCAATGTAATTTCTTTGAGCCCCACTGGACTGCTAACATTTGAGAGCCCAACACCATGCACAATTAAACAAGCAAACCCACAATTCATTAGGGATGATTTTAATAGATGACTCATTAGCCAGCCAGTCAATGATGCTTTGTTTTCCCAAAGGCCCAGGCAGATGCTTAACTACAATGAGGCTTCCACTGCCACTGACAAAAGGCAATGGAATCTAAACCACCCATGCCACATCTTCAAGCTTCTTCAGCTGTTTTTTTGAAGATAAGCATCAAATGAAATGACTTCTGTTAAACTTGTATTTCCTGTACAGAATTTATATCTTCTTCAAATTATATGATTGTATAACTATTAAAATACTACTTACTGTGAAGGAAGGCTGTTTAGGACACAGGGCCCAGCCTTTCAACATTTGGCTCCTGAGACGTTTTGCAGTTTCCTTCTCACTCAGTTTCTCACACCGGCGTGGTTTCACAGTATGATTACAGATATCAGGCCAGTAGCAGAGATGCTAGTTTATATGCAATTCCTAGTGAGAGGAATACGTTTTCTACACAATCAACACTTGAAGTCACTAAAAAACATGACTTTAAAATCTCACAAGAATGACTAAATATGCCAAAAATCAACCCAGAAACATGGCACAGTATCATGGTAAGCCACTGCCCTGAGGAACTGGCAGAAGAGGGCTGAAACCCACTGCCTGATACCAAGAGAAGACATCAGACAAGGGTTTCTGCTTTCAATGTCAGCCTTTTCCTACGAAAATGACAAAAAACAATGCGTGCTCTCCTAACCATGGTTAAATATGTGTTGGGAGAATCAAATACGAAGATGCAAATGATAAAGCACTACGGGAATAGAAAAGGACAACCTTCCAGGGTTTAAAATAAGTTCTAGTGATAGATCTTTGTATTTTATTTTCAAACTTGAAATTTCAGACCCAGACAAAACCAGCAAGTAATTCTTGACTAAAGGACACACTGTAAGAAAAAACACATGAAACTATGCAGCCCTTGACATCCTCATCTCTGCCTTTTTCTGGTGAGACGAAGTAGGCACAGCTCCACTACCTTGAATGGGTATCTATATCCTGTGGACTTGGTGACAGAATGGCCCGAGAGACAGGAGGCCAGCCGAGTCACCTCCCCGGAATGCAACCTGTACCCTCCGGCACAAGCACCCACAAGTTATTGCTCTGCTTTGTGAGTCAGAAGCTGGAGGACGGACCCGAGAACAGGGATATGTCGTCTGAGCACGTGGGTGATGTGCGACCAGGGAGGAAATGAAATCACACTCAAAGGGACAGAAAATGGGACTGCAGAAGGCTTTTCTTTTCTTCTTACTGCACTGTGTGCACAGATTTTCCCAGAGCCACTGTCAAATAACTACATAAGAATCTTTAAGTAAAATTCTGTATATTAATATAATAAAATATACTATATTAAAAATAAAGTCCTATTATTACAAGATGACCTGCTTCTAACGTGCATGTGTTGGTGATGGGTACAGACTGAGAGACAGGATAGAGAGGGGAGAAGGGAAGGCATAGGAAAGTGGGAAGGTTTTCCATAACAACAGAGCCTTCCTTGGAACTCTGGCTCTCTAGAAGAATCCTCTAACCAATGAGATCCTTGAAAACTGAGAGGAAATAGAGTGATGATCACACAAAAAGGTTTCTGAATGAGCTGATGTCGATATCATCAAGTACTCCCATGGGTACTTGGTCTTACAAGCTAATGCTAGATTAGTGATTTTTAAATACTGTTTTGTAAAATAAGTCCAGTTTACCCTTCTTCCTTTCCATTTTTCTATCTGCTTAGATATTCTTCCTTTAAAAATACGAATAAGGCTGGGCATGGTGGCTCATACCTATAATCCAGCCCTTTGGGAGGCCGAGATGGACAGATCATTTGAGCTCAGGAGTTCAAGACCAGCCTGGGAACATAGGGAGGCCTTATCTCTACTAAAAAGAAAAAAAAAAAATCAGCTGGGTATGGTGGTACATGCCTGTAGTCCCAGCTACTCAGGAGGCTGAGGTGGGAGGATCACTTGAGCCTGGGAGATCAAGGCTTCAGTGAGCCAAAATCATGCCACTGCACTCCAGTACGGGTGACAGAGTGAGACCTACCTCAAAATAAGTAAATCAAAAGTAAAAATAAAGCTAGGAATAAGGTCTAATAATAGTAGAATCTAGAGAAAATCAGGAAACTGGCCACTGTGTGAGAACATATAGACATTACTTCCTTTCCTTTATGGTCTGCACTGAACCAGAAAGAAAGGTGCTTGCAGACGTTTTGCTGATATCAAGTAAATCCAGCACAACTCAACCTAAGTGTGGTAAGATCATATTCTGGGGGCAATGTCTTGTGCTAGCTAAAGAAAGCATCTTTTAATAGTAAAAGAAATGGAACACATTTCATATATACAGATTTCATTTTTATAATTTTATGAAGAAATGATGGGCAGGGAGAGCCAGTTCAGGTATTTACTGGGCATCTGTAAAGATAAAGAGGGATAGGATCCAGGTCCTGCCTTCCAGAAGCTTCCCCGAGAGAGGCCGACATGAGACAGCTAACGAAGTCCTGGCTGCTCCTCGGAGGTCTCCCTCACTTTTCTCTCTATAGCAAGAGCCCAACCATTCTCTCTATGAGAAAAAACGGTAAAAGTGATCTCAAGTATTTTACATAACCCTGAGAGGTACTTAGGGAAGCTATCCTATGGAGTAATTTCATCCCTTTCTTTGAGAACTCTACTAATAATTTCCATATGAGGCTTAGGCCAACAACGTAAAAACAATTTCTTAAAGGATTTCTCAATTTTGCCTTTACATAATTCGGCTTCTGTAAACTGCACCTGTACATAACCAGCCCTAGTAGAAGAAGTCCAATTGTTTTTCTCTTCTAAAAGGAAAAGGAGACTTTTACTTAACTATACCCCAAATTTAGCTGTTTGGGGCATATGTAGCATAGTTTCTGAAGCAACTCTAACAAGTCAAAAATCCTCTGGTAATTTGATCCCAAGAGAACAATGGCTTTTGAATATTCTTCACCTTCGATAAGGCATAGGAGCACATGGAACAAAGTCCCCAGCCTGTATTCAACTTATTTCACCAGCAAGTCAGTGTTAAACAGCTTATGCTTACATGAGATCTGACCCATTTCCTACAGTATCCAGTCCATGGTGCCTGGTCTTACCGTTGATGCCCTGGGTCATCAGACAATCAGAGTCTAGGGGAGAACAAATCAGCACTGCAAAGCCATCAATTATCCCAGCTTTACTGAAGTCAACAGGTAGAAAACTGAAATAACAGATACTAAAAATACAAATGACCCAACACTCACAGAGAGGATCCAACTTTCTTCTTTACCTGAGAAAAAGGATAAGGAGAATCTTTGTGGCATTACTGCTCTAATTCCTTCCCACAGGAGAAGCAGAAGAGATGTCTTCCGGCAGGAAGTGAACGGGGCTGAAAATAAAATGTGTTTCTTTGCTTTTGGGAACATTTAGCTTAGAAAAGGTGTTGTTTTGTGTCCTTGGATACAAAGGCAAGATTAACATGCTTGTACTAGAGAGTCCCCTGAGGATGAGCCTGGGAACCTGGAGCTTGGGCTTGGGCATTCAAGTGGCCCACAAAGGGACGCAGCAGAGCCCCCAGGCTTCTCCACCAGAGCTCTGAAAAGACAAAACATGTAATTTTAGTAAATTATTGCCTGCAATAAAGGTGTTAATAAGTAGGATAAAGCCAAACAGACTTTAGCATGCATTTAAAAACAGAGATTGGACTTTCAGCTTGTGTGTGTATAGGAAAGAGACAGAGCAAGAGAGACAGAGTGATTTACATATGGTGTGTGTGCAAAAGACTGCCTCGATTGCAAACATGTTTTGCCCTCTCCAGAGTGCATGAGTGTAAATATGAAGCACTGAATATTGAAGATATATACCTTGTATAAGCAAAATCATCACTAAATTTAGATGATGTCACATCTAATAAGAGATATTTACATCTATTTCCCATGCACAGTCTTTTTTTTTTTGGAGACGGAGTCTAGCTCTGTCACCCAGGCTGGAGTGCAGTGGCGTGATCTCGGCTCACTGCAAGCTCCGCCTCCCGGGTTGACGCCATTCTCCTGCCTCAGCCTCCCGAGTAGCTGGGACTACAGGTGCCCGCCATCTCGCCTGGCTAGTTTTTTGTATTTTTTTAGTAGAGACGGGGTTTCACCGTGTAGCTCTGGATGGTCTCGATCTCCTGACCTCGTGATCCACCCGTCTCGGCCGCACAGTCTTGTTATTAAAATTAAACAGTCAGTTTAGTTCCTATTTTGAGATTTTCCAGACTTTCATGGAAGTCACAAAAAAGTGGGAGACACCAGTGAACGAAGAGACAGTTGGGGAGCGGGGTAGAGAAAGAGGAAGGGCAGACTGGGCTGGGGTGGACAGAGAAAGCTCAAGGAATCTCATGGACTTGGTAAGTGTAAAGTGAATAGCTAACCTATTCACTAAGGGTGAGAAGTTCTGTAGTGTAAGAACTTTCTTACACTATTTTCCTAGTACTTTTGCTCTTAAGACTAGCACCATGACTTTCTCAAGTACAATGGGTCACTTCACGGTCCGCAGTGGTATAATGACACTTCACATCAACGAGCATGACTAAAGGGTGGAGTACAAGCTTCCTTCTTAATGTGGTTAATTGCTACCCATTAGAACTTAAGCAGCACTTACATGAAGTTTCAGAGTCCTCATAATCCACGTCCACAGGCACTATACCTAACCCATTTTATATGAATATGCAACTTCATTCTCTACGCATTTTCATCCTCTCTCCATACATATCCTTGCCAATAACTGCTTTCCTGATTTAACATCATATGCTCAATATTATGTGGTTTAAATCAAACTGAAAATGTGATCTAAGAATGCACCCAGTCTCATGTTTCTAAATTATCTGTGAATGAAAACTTGATTCACACTGGAAATAAGGGTGATATAGGTGTCTTTCATTAAAGAACACTTTAAAACGGGCGCTACAGGTTCCTCTTTGGGGACACAGCAGCTCCTGGGATGTCATTCCAATCAAGCAAGACCCAGCCAGATAAAACAGGCAACTGATTTTCTACATTTTTCTAAATTATTTTAAATAATACACTGAAAAGTTTACCATACAGGATGAAAAAAGAGAAAAAAAGAAATAGCAAGTTGAATTTGTTATACAGAGTTTTCCGCAGCCAGATCAGGAAAATGGTTTTTTGCTTAATCTAAACATTTGATGTTTCAAAGATGTAGGAAACTGTTACGAGCTTTTCTTTTCCTATAAATAAAAAGATGTTCTTTTCTCTTCATTAATCAAGGCCCTTGAACTGCCTTCCTTAAAGTTTGGTTTGTTAGAAACAACACAGAAACCACGTTCTTCTAAATACAGATAAAGGAGAGACTATTTATTTAGTTATTTTCATTTGTATTTCTTGGCGTATTTTTCAAAGAGATTGTATTAAATAGCCCCATAGAAGGCTAGAAGATTTTTTCCCACAATGGAAAACAATAACAATACCTCACTAATCAATATAAAAAGTCAAAATAAAAAATCGACGAGTATTATAACACATTCAGCAAGCAGGCCACAGACATATTTGCCTTCCAAGAAAGAACACCTTAGGCTCCTAAGTAATAATATGGAATTAGATTCCCAAAGTGAGTAGAAATTCAATTGCTGGCCTTATTACCTAACAGTCACTTGACAAAGATTCTAATAGAACAGATTTTCTAGGAAACTCTCCAGGTAAATATCCTCTGCATATAGTTACACAATGCCTTCCCCTGTGCTATGAAGACAGGAACGATGTTGTTAAGATAGAGAGCTCTCAGCAGAGGCCTGGTTTTTCTGGACCACTGTCACTTTATGAGACAGCTACAACCTCACCATTGCTTTCTGTTAAGTAAGGCCTTACTAACAAACGGATTCAGGCACCACTAACACTTTAGACAACTGAAACACAAAAAGACGCTACTGCTAGATGCTACTCTCCTGCATATGAACAAACATGGTCTACTGATGGTGACAGAGGCAGGAGGCAGACAGGGGCAGGTCCCTGGTGAAGCCTCACCTTCAAACCAAAAAGCCTGAAACTCATGGCCCAAGGTGACAACCTCTACTCCTATTTGTCCACTCTCTCCTGAATGGTTCTTTCTGAATAATGCCTTTTTGCCCATCAAATGTTGCCTTTTTCAGAACTATCGATGGCCTGTCCTGTACCCCATCCTCTGCCTATAAAGACCCCAGTCTCAGTCAGTAGAGGAGAGAAAAGTGGTTTGACTGGAGAGAGGAGACTTGACTTCAGAGAGCGGCTGGACTTCGGAGGAGAGGCAGCTTGACTTCAGGGAAGAGCCGGCCGGACGTCGAGGGAAGACTACCTGTTTGTCCTGTCCCCTCCACAGCGAGCTCCCCTCTCTGCTGAGAGCCATTTCCACAGCTAAATAAAATCCTCCATTGGTGCAGTGTGGCTGTGTCCCCTTTCAAATCTCCTCTTGAACTGGAGCTCCCATAACTCCCACGTGTTGTGGGAGGGACCCAGCGGGAGACAACTGAATCACGGGGCGGTTCCGCCTCCTGTTCTCATGGTAGTGAACACGTCTCACAAGAGCTGTTGGCTTTAAAAGGGGAAATCCCTTTCACTTGGCTCTCATTCTCTCTCTTCCCTGCTGCCATGGAAGACGTGCCTTTCGCTTTCCACCATGACTGTGAGACCTCCCCAGCCATGTGGATCTGTGAGACCATTAAACCTCTTTTTCTTTATCAATACCCGGTCTCCAGTATGTTTTTATCAGCAGCATGAGAACAGACTAGTACACCTGCCTTCACCATCCTTCAAGTGTCCACACCACCTCATTCTTCTTGGACTCCAGACAAGAGCTCAGGACCCACTGAGTGCGGGTACCCAGAAAAGGTTGTTACACTGGCTCTTTGCCCTCGCTGGCGGAGGGCAGCCGCTCCACGTGATGAGGCAAAGGGCCAACTGAGCTGATAACACATGGCTGTCCACAGACGGCAGAGCTAAGACAGCACTGTAACCCACCCTCTGGGGCTTCAGGGGCACAGGCACCCCCACCTGTGTACCACAGCAACACCTGCACGAAGACTGCTCCTGCCGGTGACCAGAGCAGCTGGTCTTGCTCTCTCACGTGCATGCTCCTTCCCGCAAGGGGTTGAGCGCAGCACGCTGAGTAAATGGAGCTTGCTCCTGCCACTGCACAGAGCAGCAGCCAGCCGGATCCCACACCCGCTCACTCATGCGCTCCCTCCCGCAAGCAGTTGAGCAATGCGGGCCAAGTAAACGGAGCACCCTGTCACAAGTCCAATGAAAGGGTTGTGAAAAATCTGACATCAATGGTGATGTTGTAACAAGCACACTTCCCTTAAATAAGATCTCAAAGTTTAAATGACATCTGATCCTTCCAGATTTGTGTCACATAGGATACAAAATGCTAGTAGAAGATGGACAGATGGGAAAGAAAGGACTGGGCAGCAGTGGGCAATTCTTCCAGCTCTGTCTGTAACCTATGTACCCTGCCAGAGGCTCCTCACCCTCCCCAGGTCTCTGTATTAGCTGAGAACTGAGAGCTGGAATGAAGATGAATTCATTCAGAAGACAAGGGACAGAGGGCACTGGAGACCTGACTACATATTTTCCCCAAACACACTCTTTGCTTCTTTACCTGATACAGCCAATAGCACAGGTTCAGCAAGATCTGACAACTATCTCAGCCAGTTTCTTACCTTTAAAATCTATAAAAAGTCTTCAAAAGTTTCCAGCATGTAACAAGTGCTTAACATTTGGCAATTACATTTATTTCTAAAAGTAGTTTTGTTATTATTCAGTCTGTGCTCACTGTCCCCTGCCACCTCCACACACAAAGAAGGATGCAGGTATATGATGTTAAATTCTGAGGAATTTCAACGCTCACCCCTAGCGATCTTCACGTCCTCTGGATTACCAGTAGGACCCTTCTGGAGCATCGGTGGGATTAGCTGTAGCAGGAAAACCTCTTGCCACTTTATACATGGCTTTTACTGAGTCCTGGAAAGAGGTTGGACTTAGGTCTCTTGATTAACCCTGTCTCCCAAGAGCAAGGGGTCTTTTTTGTGGGTGGTAAGAGCCTTAAGATACTCTGGCCTAGCTCCTACCAATTAGCTTATCAGTCAATATGCTCTGGCTATAGTTGTGTTCAGGTTATCAGTCAATATGTTCTGGCTATAGTTGTGTTTCACATACTTTTATCAAAGTGGGACCTCAGTGGGACCATACACTGTCATCTGTAGCAACCAGAACAGTGACCATGGCAGGTACTCAATAGAATATATGTTGAACGAACAATGCCACCCTGGGAAGTCAGAGGTGATCTCTCCCTTGCTATTTTCAGCCACCACTGCTATAATCCTGACTGCTGGACACTGGTTGAAAATGGCACCGTCGCCGCTAGAGTGTTTCTCGTGAAGCTGCTTGAGCCTATATGGCGGGAGGTGGGCATAAAAGCAGGTTGTAGAGGGTCAGGTAAATACTTAAGATAAAAATATTTTAAAAGTTTGAACTGCTATCTATATCCCATAAAATGCAAATTTTTAGTAACTTGTGTTTGTGCAAATTGTTTATAGCTGTAAGCCATTAGCACTACAGTAATTACTTAAATAGTAATTTTTATTCAAAATGCACAGCAATTGTAGACATTAATTACAGAATTTGGGTGGTATGCGGGTGTTTGAGGTAAAATTTATTCAATTATTCTGCATGTTTAAAAAGTTTTATAATAAAAGACTGGAAAAGATCTAACTGCCTATGACTTTATTCAGA
Source organism: Colobus angolensis palliatus (assembly GCF_000951035.1). Taxonomy (NCBI): domain Eukaryota; kingdom Metazoa; phylum Chordata; class Mammalia; order Primates; family Cercopithecidae; genus Colobus; species Colobus angolensis. The sequence goes on along the minus strand of NW_012117332.1, from coordinate 638,061 downwards.
AGTACAATATAATTTAATATAGCTGTATGTATTTTTTTCTTCAAGTTGAAATAATTCTTACCCATTTAAATAACTTTGAAAACATCTTGATCTAGGAAGCAAGACTACAGGTGGATGAAAATGAATTGGAATTAGCAACAAGTAAGGACTTTTTATAAATCGTTGCGAAAATTTTTACAAGTCAGAGGTAAACTTTATTCATATATGTATAGCGCACTGATGCTAATTTTTTACAGGCTTTATATTCTGTCCTTTACACAGATGGAAAAATCAAGGTAAAGCAGCTTGTCTAAGCTGAGAAACAATCTACTTGCACAGCAGTGATCACCAGCACCCACCTCACAACAGGAGGAGAAAATGCTCTCTGCTCTTCGTTACGGAAATTCACTGACAAGTAAAAAAGTGTCAGTCACTTCATCTAAAGGTTTACTAAAATTTTTGCGTATAAAAGAGAGGGGTTGTGATACGGAAGAGGGGCAGGGAAGTGCCAGAAGGAGAAGGGCAGGTCCCTGGTAAGGGCTCCACCCCCGGGCCTATGCCCACGGACTAGGTGAGGACAGGCACTCCTGCCTTCACGCCCAAACGTTGCATTTCTCCAAGACCACCCTGGCCCACCACACCCCCATGCTGTGCCTATAAAAACCCCGAGACTCTAGCAGGCAGAGACACAAGCGGCTGGACATGAAGAGGAACACACAAGCAGCTGGATGTTGAGAGAATGTCGAGAGCACACCAACAGGCGCCAGTACACCAGCGGTCCATAGACCGGCAGAAGTATGCGGGGTTTGGCCGGGGCGGAGAGAGGAGAGCTCCGGCCGCTGAGAGACCCGACTCCAGGGGAAAACCACCTTCCCACTCCATCTCCCTTCTGGCTACCCCATCTGCTGAGAGCTACTTCCACGCAATAAAACCTTGCACTTATTCTCCAAGCCCACGTGTGATCTGATTCTTCCAGTATACCAAGGCAAGAACCTCAGGATACAGAAAGCCCTCTAACTGAGCGAACACAAGCGGCCCATGGACCGCTACACGGAAAGCGCACCCTGTAACACATGCGCGCTGGGGCTTCAGCTGTCAACATTCACCTCCAGATACTGCTGCAGGGTTGGAGCCCCACAACCTGCCCATCTGCATGCTCCCCCAAGAGGTCTGAGCAGTGGGGCACCGAAGAAGCAGGCCACACCCCATCACAGGCTCTGCGAGGTGGATAAGGGAACTCTTCCCATTTCAAGTGTGTAATTAAAATGTGTGTAAATGAGATGGTATTAGGACTTGTTTGATCTACATTTGCAAACACTTCTTTATTCTAAAGTTGATTTCAGTGTCAGGGTGCATATGTGTTTTAAACAAACAATACCTCTTTCACTTTTATGATTGCTGACTTTAATTTTGGCAACAAATTTACTTTTAGTCATAAATCTCTGAAGTAACCTTATGTTAATACATTTAAAATTGCAAGGAATGATAATATTTCTTAAAATGGAGAGTACCAAGCTATAAATTCTTACTTAATAATCGTACCTTTTCAGAAACCAAGAAATTTAAACTTTGTTCAGAACACATAAATGAGAACTATAAAATGCTTCCTACATCATCAACATATTAGAAACCCAGGCGAGTCCTGCATACACAAGACCCAGTTGTATTATGGAACCAATCAAGACTTGGATGGCAAAGAGAATGACCTAACTTTCTATCTGTCTCTCCATGGAATCCAACCATTTCAATTTTTATTTAAAGGGTAGAGTGTTTATGTATTTTTATTCAAAGGCTAGAGTGTTGTGTGAATATGTTGGCCTGTGGAAAGGCTGCAATGAGACCATCTTGTCAAGCAATAATAAAAATGACTTCATTTGACACAACCGTTTTGCACCAACCCCTATTTGAGCCAAAATGTTTATAAAATATTTTTATTTTATGCTAATTCAAATGTGGGCTTGTTGTGCCAAGATGTGGACTACACTTGCAGCAGTGCTAGCTTGGCATTTGGGGAGTGAGATCACAGCAGGGTCCTTCTTTCAGATCTACTAGTTTACACAAGACTTTCTCCTTACTTACTTAACAGTCTCATTCATTTTCATGAGGCTATTTGGCCTATTTCTGAAATATCACCTCCTACTCCAGCCAATTACAAAGGTTTACACATGTTCATTTAAAATATATGGAAAATAAAGACAGTCTAAAGAAGAAAATAAACATAATCTGTAAGAAGCACTATCAACATTATGGTATACCGTTTCCCTCACTATCAAAATCTATTAGATTCCCGACTCCTTTTTCACCTAAGTGCAAAATAATAAAATTGAATGAAATTTAATCTATTTGTTTCCTTGAACTTGGAGAAGTTTGGATAAAGAACACCTATATAGGTCCAGGTGCAGTGGCTCAAGCCTGTAATCCCAGCACTTTAGGAGGCCAAGGTGGGTGGATCATGAGGTCAAGAGATCAAGACCATCCTGGTCAACATGGTGAAACCCCGTCTCTACTAAAAATACAAAACTTAGCTGGGTGTGGTGGCGCCGCCTGTAGTACCATCTACTCACGAGTCTGAGGCGGGAGAATCGCTTGAACCCGGGAGGCAGAGGTTGCCGTGAGCTGAGATTGTGCCACTGCACTCCAGACTGGTGACAGAGCAAGACTCCGTCTCAAGAAAAAAAAAAAAAAAAAAAGAATACCTATATAGCTTATTACATAGCTCTATGCAGATGCTGACGGCTAGAAGGCTAAACGATAAATAGATATTATTGAGAAAATAATGTATTTTTACAAAACAAGCCTCTTATTTTTTAGTAGGCAAGGTCATTTAGGTTAGACAAAAGAAAGTTTTGGCTTCTCTTGCCAGTATCTACTTTCTCATAATGTCTAAGTGTGGACCTATATAGTTTTTGATGTGATGTTCTGAAAATATATCTAAGGATTAATGTCATAAAATGCTTCTTTGTAATTATAGCTTAGAAGCACATATTTAAAAGATCTAGGCTGGGTATGGTGGCTCATCCCTGTAATCCCAGCACTTTAGAAGGCTGAGGCGGGCAGATCACCTGAGGTCAGGAGTTTGAGACCCACCTGGCCAAAATGGTGAAACCACATCTCTGCTAAAAAATCAAAAATTAGCCAGGTGTGATGGCACATGCCTGTAATCCCAGCTACTCGGGAGGCTGAGGCAGGAGAATCGCTTGAACCTGGGAGGCATAGGTTGGAGTAGGCTGAAATCATGCCACTGCACTCTAGCCTGAGCAACAGAGTGAGACTCTGTCTCAACAATAAATAAATAAATAAATGATCTTAATGCTGCAATGTTCAAAATTTAAAGTCAAAGCTAATTATTTTGTGCGTAACAGAAATCACTATTAGGTGTTCAAACACACACACATTTTTTATTGTTATGAACAAAAAGAAGATCGCAGGTGAGCCTAATCTCTGCACTAGCAAACAAACTAATTGTTTGCTTTCTTTTGTAGGCATTACAGTTTCTTTCTGAGTTGCATAAATGAACAAGAAAGCTGGGTCCGGTTTTCCAGAGAGGGATCACTCGGGACGGAAACAGACTCATGAGCACAGGAAATCTGTGAGCGCTTGAATAAGGACAGGCAACTCCAGGGAAAGGAAAACGCTTGCTCATGTCTGGTCGCAGAACCAACACGGATATCAGGGAGATCAGGGCAACGTAAAATGTAACCGCTTGTTTATAAAAGAAAAATCATACTACTTGTATATGTAATATATGCAAACCCAAAACAGCATGTCTAAGAATCCCAAGAATGAAAATCTGAATTTCCCTTTAACAATATCCATTATTTTACAAGAGAATCATTATTAACATCTTTCTCTATCTCTCGTTAACAGGTAAAGCTCCACGACATGCAATATGACATGTTAAGAAGTATGTGATGTAATAACCAGACTCTTCAGCAGCAGAAAGCAAGGAGTTCCATGAGAATCTTACTCGGGGTGGGATTTAGTAGAATAACGTAAGTCTGAGAATCTTGGATTATATATATTGAAATAAGGCAGTATTTCTAGATGATCTGAAAACTAGTACTTTTATACCCCCAAAATAAAGAGGAGCACCATTCAAACATTTTTTCCATCTATCTATCCATCCAACATCCAGCACAAATAATTAAAAGAATATTTGTGAAAGTTTTCCTCATTCAAGTACCAATCAGTGTAAGCTACCTGTGCTTCTGACCCACCGATCCCAGAATTGAAAGTAGCATGAGTGTAAACATACCTGCATCGGCAAAGGTTTGTATGCCCCCATCTCTAGGTCACACTTTTTCACTGTACGCTTGGCATTTAGAATATCAATGGATATGGGTATTTTCAAGAATGTAATGTGTTAGTTCCTACCTCCACATAGTCCTTGGCATGGCCCCAATCTCGTTTGGCATCCAGATTTCCCAAACTGAAACATTCCAGTTGTCCAAGGTAAATCTTAGCTACTGACCGGCTAATTTTTCGAGTAACGAAATTAGCTCCTAAAAAGAGGCAAAAGATGTATTATCAGTCAAGTGCATTTGACACATTTAACAGTTTGGTGAACCAAACCCAATTTTGGCCTCTGGGCATTTCTTTCATTCTGCACTCCCAGCCACCCTGTTAAAATAATAAAAGAAAAGAAAAAGAAAAAAGATCATTAACTGTCATTTAGACAAGTTAAGAAGCCCTAATTCTATGTGTCACATCAGCTCTACTTTCATAACAAATGTTTTTCTTTCGGGGACATCTTAACATTCCTAATTTGCTGCTTCAATATGCAGCCCAGGCATTAGGCCAAAGAAAAGCTGTTGGAATGCCAGTTTTTTTTAACAGAAAATTCAAAAGGGTTGTATAAAGGGAAATGCCAGAATGGACGACAGACATCTAAGACCACCCTGATTTTTTTTAAGAACACAAACATCATATATTCCTATTAATAAAGCTACTTTGGGACTCACGGGGAGAGAAAGACACATAGCTTAGTTCACAGGGTAACTAGTTAAAGGAAACAAGAAAGGAATTTATTTGGGCTGCCTTTCTCTTAACAAAATAAGTGGTGATGGCTCGCTCTTAGAAACCTGAACAGCCGTCCAAATGATACGATATGGCCCCGGGCAAAAGTTTCTCTGTACTCCACTTCAGGCAATGCCACTTTCCAACTTCATTTCAGTGTTATCTACAGACAGGGCTCCTACATTTTGTGAAATATTTTGAAATGATTGGATGAAAGGGACCATATATTGATGAAAGTACTGAAATTGTTTTAATGTTCTCTGGTCTTTAATGAAAACTCTATCCGCTTTGAAAAGACCACAAAGTTAAAAGGCACTTCTGAGACAGTTTTACCTTGTATCTAGGTAAGGTTATGAGAAAACACCATTTAATACCAAATTCTCAAGGTAATCATACATATATCAGCTAGTTAATAATGGAGTCATACAGTTTAGATACATGAATATCATTATTTACCACGTACCAATGACTTCATGTTCTTTTGCAGATGAAGCAGGGAGGCAAATGCTATGATCAAAGTGTACGGCTTCTGGAGAACAGGCACACGGATAAGGGCAATATTTCTAAATAGGTTTTCCAAATTTTGGCAAGAATGTGGCTTAGTGCAAGTTCAAACATACACCAGATTCACTTACTCCACAAACTTGATACGTACATTTATAGCAACATCATTATCATTAAGAAATACAACGGGACTACCGTGGCAATCCAAATTTTCAATTTCCCTTGTCAATTCAGATGGTACGTACGTTAAGAAATACAAAGTTTCAACTTTCCACAGAGGTTTATATAGCACAAAGAGGTCCTTCAAAAAAAAGTGCCTTTTGAAATGAAAACCTACTTATTAGCCAGTAAGTAATTAGTGGATAATTATTAATTTTAAAAAAATTTCTATTGACTTGTAACAGTTAAATGTAAATTTATAATTAAATTTAGGTTTTTTGATGTTTATCGTTATTTCAATGTCAGGACTATACTATTTTCTCAAAGTATACTAAGAAACCAATGATGTCAAATCATTAAATAAAGTTTCCAACATAAAACATTTCAGATTAACCTATTTACCAGTAAACTAATGTTGGGGAGTCCAATGGAAGCATTTGACCCTATTCATACAATTTATTGATTCTTTCAGCCATTGTTTACTACGCACCCACCAATCACTAAGCACTGAGCTAAGCACTGGGGATCTGGGAGTGAAGCAGCAGCTCCTGCTCTCAGGTATCACAGAGAGGGTCAGATGGGCCAACAAACCAGTGCTGAACCTAGTAAAATGACAGGTCTGCAAGGGGAGAAAGGCTTTGGGGTTGTAGCATGGCTGCCAGGCGCAGCATGCGACACACGCCCACCAGAAATGCAGCTTGAATGGAGTCTACCAGGGAGGTCATAAAGGTAAGATTAATCAAGCCGTGAGATAGGGTGGCACTCCAGGCAGGAGGAACAGCACTTGCAAAGATGAGGAAGGGCCTTTCTCTTCCAACTCTTACCACAACCTTATGGTGGTGACGGCCCTCCTGAGGGCTATCACTGTAGCCCTGTGCTAAGCTCTTTAGATGGGGTCACTCATTTACTTTTCCGAGCAACCCACGGGCTAAGAACTATTATTACCCACATGAAGCTGAGATTCAGGGAAGCTATATAAATCAACTATTCTAAAACAGGACTCAAATCAAGAGCTATGTGACTACAAAGTTCTTATATTACCAGAACTTTAATGTCATGTTAGAAAGGTGGATCTTTTCTTATCTGGTTCCTAAAGTTATCTTGGATAACTAGCCAAAATTTACTACAATTTCTAGTTCTTAAAATGTAATTTTTTGTTTTGTTTTTTTAAGACGGAGACTCACTCTGTCGCCCAGGCTGGAGTGCAGTGGTGCAATCTCGGCTCACTGCACCCTCCGCCTCCCAGGTTCAAGCAATTCTCTGTCTCAGCCTCCCAAATACATGGGATTACAGGCACCTGCCACTACACCTAGCTACTTTTGTGTTTTCTTTTTCAGTAGAGGTGGGGCCACCATCTTGGCCAGGCTGGCCTTGAACTCCTGACCTCGTGATCTCCCCGTCTCGACCTCCCAAAGTGTTGGGATTAAGGCATGAGTCACCACGCCTGGTCAAAATGTAATTTTAACGATTATTTAGAACAGCTATTTTGAGATACAATTCACATAGCATACAACTCATTCATTTAAAGCATATGCTCAATGGGTTTTGTTGTATTCATAGAAATGTACAACCATCACCACAATCAATTTTAGAACACTTTCATCATCCCAGAAAGAAATCCTGTATCATTCAGCAGTTTTCTCCTAGTACCCTAGCCCTGGCAAACAGATAATCTACCTTCTATCTCCAGATTTGCCTATTCTGGCAAATCTTCATATAAATGGAATTATATTAATGTCTGGTCTTTGTGCCTGGTTTCTTTTACTTAGCATAACATTTTCAAGGTTCATCCATATTGTGGTTTGAATCAGTACACTGTTCCTTTTTTATGGCCAAATAATATTCTATTATATAAGTAACCAAACTTTATTTAACCGTCCATGAGATGAATATCTGTGGTGCCTCCATCTTTTGCCTTTTGTGAATAATGCTACCACGAACGTTCACGTCTTTTCACGAACATATGTTTTAATTTCTTTTAGTTATATACTTAGGGGTGGAATTACTGGGTCAGATGAGAACTGTTTTACCAACTGAGGAAACGTAGACTTTTCCAATGTGGCTGCACCACTTTACATTCCCACCAGCAGGGAAACAGGGCTCTGATTTCTTCCCATTCTCCCCAGTACTTGTTATGGTCTGCTAGACTGTGGTCATTCTAGTGGGCGCTGAGTGGTACCTTATTGTGGTTTCGATGTGTACTTCTCTGAAAACTAATGATATGAAGCAATTGCCTTTTCATGTGCCTACTGGCCGCTTGTATATCTTTTTTGGAGATATGTCTATTCAGATCCTTTGCCCATTTTCAAATCGGATTACTTATCTTTTTATTATAGAGTTGTAAGAATTCTTTATACATTCTGGATCCAAGTCCCTTATCAAATATATAATTTGTAAATATTTTCTCTCATTCTGTAGGCTGACTTTTCACTTTCTTGACTGTGCTTTCTGAAGCATAAAAGCTTTTTTATCTTTTAATTTTGATGAAGTCCAATTTGTCTATATTCGCTTGTGTAGCAGGTGCTTGTGGTGTCATATTCGAGAAGGCTTCATTAATCCAAGGTTATGGAGATTTATTCCTATACATTTTTATGAGTTTTATAGTTTTTCTTCTTACATTTGAATTTTTGATCAATTTTTAGTAAGTTTTTATATTTGGTGTTATGAAAGGGTCTAAGTTCATTCATTTGCATGTTGACATCCAGCTGTCTCAGTACTATTTGTTGGAAAGGTTATTTTTCTCATTCAATTGTCTTAGCACTTTCCTCAAAAATCAATTAATCAAAAATGTGGGAGATAATTTCTGACTTTCAATTCGATTTCATTGACGTACTCTATGTCTATCCTTGTGCCAGTATCACACAGTCCTGGTTACTGTAGCTCTGTGGCAAGTTTAAAAATTAGGAAGTGTGAAACCCCGTCTCTACTAAAAAATACAAAAAACGAGCCGGGCGAGGTGGCGGACGCCTGTAGTCCCAGCTACTCGGGAGGCTTGAGGCAGGGGAATGGCGTGAACCCGGGAGGCGGGGCTTGCAGTGAGCTGAGATCCAGCCACTGCACTCCAGCCTGGGCAACAGGGCGAGACTCTTGTCTCAAAAAAAAAAAAAAAAATTAGGAAGTATGAGTTCTCCAACTTTGTTCTTTTTTAAGGTTATTTTAGCTACTCTCTGTCCCTTGAATTTCCATATGAATTTTAGGATCAGCCTGTTGATTTTTGCAAAAACGCCACCAGGGAATCTGAAAGGGGTCATGTTGAATCTGTAGATCAAATGGGGACTATCCATGCTAACGTTATTGTGCCTCCAGTCCATGACTATAGGATGTCTTTCCCCTTTATTTTGGTCTTTAATATTTCTTTCGACAATGTGTAATAGTTTTCAAGGAATAATGTTTACACTTTGGCTAAATTCGTTCCTAAACACTTTATTCTTTTTTATTATAAATAGAATTGTTTTCTTGATTTCAAGAAAAAGTTTTTGATTAATTTTAAACATTTTTGTAATCATATGTTTCACTACTTAATTCTCAAGAAAGGCTTAAAATGATTTTTTTTTTTTTTAATTTGCTCTCCTCATTTTTATTCCATGTTACGGAAGACTGCTCTTTTAAGGAAAAAACTATATAAAAGCATAAAACATGAGGGCTGAGACTATCCCAAGTGACAGGTGAAGAAAAAGAAATGCACAGAGGCTGCACACCTGTCCTGAGTCAGGACAAGTAGTCGAGCCTGACCCAGGCCTGTCTCACTGGCTTTCTAGCCTTGTGCTGTTTCGCTAAGGCACAGTGCAATGCAGGAGGAATCCCTCCTGCGTTGAGATGACCTAAGTGTTTGTGAATCATAGCACATGTGGATAATGGAACTCCTATAATTAATTTAAATACATACTTGATTTATAAAAGCCTTAAACTATAAGATTCTAGGTAGAAAGAGGACTAAGAAAAGTTAGCTCACTGAATGGAGGGAGAGCCAGCTCTGTTAGTAACCAGCTGTGGTATCTTAACACAAACCACTTAACGACTCAGAAGACAGAGTCTCCTTTGTGTACTACGTTAATAATATTAATATTTGCCATGTGCCAAATCACTGGGTGCACTAATGTAGATTAAATGGCACTTCTCACAGAAATGTAAGAAAATCACTATGTCCCTGTTTGTAAAATAAGGATAGTAATAGTACCTAAAAGCTTTGATGTTTAAAAGAGAAAATCCAGGTTTTATGGTTATCAGCAAGTAGTAACTGTTAGCCATTATTATAACGATTACATTACAATGTTAATGGTATCTATAATTAAGTCTCAATGGAAAGTTAAGATTTCTTAGTTCTTTTATTAATAGATGACTACATCTCTTAATTCTCTGATTTTGAAAGTCTGAGATTGAGAAAAAAATCAAAATAAACAGCCAGGCATGTGGGCCTACACAGGAAGCAATAATAAACATTTCTTGAATGATTTTGGCTTTCAATATTAACTCATTAACCTAGGAAAGAGAGTATGCAAGTAAAAGTATATTCGTAAGACAGAGAGCAACTAAGAAGGTTTTTAGCCTAAACACTCCTTAGATTGAAATAATGAGTTTTGCTAGCATTGATGGAATGAGAACAGAACTTCTGTTCAAGCAATACAGTAGACAACAAAAACTGCCACAATAAAAACCAGTATATGCTGGGTAAAATATCACTATTCCTATTTTGTTAAGTACAAAGCTGAGCCTCAAAGAAATAAAAGAAAACCCCCCTGTGAAGGGGGATCTGCAGAGCACAGATCATGGGTGGGCACTGAGGAATCCGGGCTGGGAGTAAAAGTGGAAGGCCACCTCATGCCCTGGAAACAGGTTCAGCTTTAATAACCAGCTGTGACAAAGGACAAAATTTTCAAGGTAGATTACTAGAACCGTGTCTAACACACTACGTTAGTTATGCATAATTCTGCTTGCTACTTTTGTCAGTGCTATTATCTTAAGCAAGTGTTTTAAGCTCTCAGTTCTCTTACCAATAAAATGGGATCATAATCCACACTAAGAATAAAATATCATGCTACAGTAAGCAGTGAAGCAAGGCTCAATGTGAGCAGTGGCAAGAAGGCCAGCAGGCCTGCATGGACCCTAAGGCAGTCCCTGAAATGGTGCATTGAGGCTTGGAGCTCACAACTACTCAGGAGTAAAGCTCACCCCTTCCATGCACCTGGGGAAAGTGAAGCCCATGCATTTTACCAGCAGCAGATACTGGTAGCCAGAAGTGGGACTAATCCCACCTCCTCTGTGGCCACAAGGCAGGGGAATTGCTCAGACCAGCAAGTCATCAGCTGAGACCAGGAGGCATTCAGAATGTACCACAAACACCTGAAGACAACACCTGCTCCTTTTTCAACACCAGATCAAATAAGCCACATCTACATCCCACACAGCGCCACATGCCACACAACAAAGTTTAGGTCAAGCATGGACCGCTTATATGACAGTGGTCCCATCAGATTACAATAGAGGCCAGGCACAGTGGCTCACGCCTGTAATCCCAACACTTTGGGAGGCTGAGGTGGGCAGATCACCTGAGGTCAGGAGTTTGAGACCAGCCTGGCCAACATGGTGAAACCTCATCTCTACTAAAAATACAGAAATTAGCCAGGTGTGGCGGTGCAAGCTTATAATCCCAGCTACTCGGGAGGCTGAGGCACCAAAACTGCTTGAACCCGGGAGGCAGAGGTTACAGTGAGCTGAAATCGCACCACTGCACTCCAGCCTGATCAACAGAGTGAGACTCTGTCTCCAAAAAACAAAAAAAAGAAAAGAAAAAAAAAATGACAATAGAGCTGCCCAACACAGGCATACCTTTTGTCCTTTATATGGTATTTTTACTTTACCTTTTCTATGTTTAGATACACTAATAACACATTGTGTTGCAACTGCCTACAGTGTTCAGTCATCTGCCGTCCGGGTTTGTAGCCTAGGACACACCATCCAGGCTTGTGGAAGTGCACTCTACGTCTATGACCTTCACACAATGACATTGCCTAATGATGCGTTTCTCAGCACAAATCCCTTGCGGTTCCGTGATGCGTGACGGCAGGTAGATGCCATCCTGAAGAGAAAGAAGAAAAGAAAGCATGCCTAGAAAAAAGCGTCAACATTCTGTTATATTAATAGCAGACACTGAACTTTCTTTTAAATTTTAATTTATTGTTTTTGAAAAACAAGTATTAATTAACTGTTAAGGACTGTATTCGTTTCCTAGGGCTGCCCTAACAAAGTCCCACTCATTGGGTGGCTTCAAACAACCAAAATTTCTGCCTCACAGTTCTGGAGGCTTGAAGGCTAATATCCAACAGGGCCATGCTCCTTCGAGAGTATCTAGAGGAGCCCCCTGATGCTGTTTCAGTATGTGATGGCATTCCTTGGCTTGTGGTCCAATCTCTGCCCCCATATTCTTCACACCATATTCTGGTGCTTTCTCCAATGTGTGTCTGTGTCTGTCATTTCTTTTTATTATGTGGATACTTGTCATTGGATTTAGGGCCCACCTTGGTAATCCAGGATGATCCCTTCATCTCAAGATCCTTAACTAACTATAACTGCAAAGACCTCATTTCCAAATGAGGTCCCATCTATAGGTTCAGAAATTAGGATGTGGATGTATCTTTCTGGGGGCTACCACCCAACCCACTATAAGAACCAAGGTTTAGAATATTTGAGATACAGGCTGGGTGTGGTGGCTCATGCCTGTAATCCCAGTACATTGGAAGGTGGGAGGATCACTTGAGCCAAGGAGTTTGAGATCAGCCTGGACAAGATAGCAAGACCCCTTCCCTACTAATTTAAAGAAAAAAAAGGGGTGGATACTTGAAGTACATGGTAAAACATGAGTGTGGCACTGTTTCCTCACTTAAACATCATTTTAAGGGTAGGTATATTCCTTTCATGAGCATAATAGCCAAATAGGGTCTTCACTTGTAGAAGATTAATTTAGAGGTGATAAAGTAAGTTTCCCCTCTGTTTCAGCTCTCCAAGTTTTCCTCAGTTAATTTAAATAGCTCCTTGGGTCTCCTTATTCAGGGGAATATACATCTTCTTATAATTTCAGACTGAAAATTCTGTGTGTATTCCTGTGTTTACCGATTTCCTTTGTCATCATTCTTTCTTGCATCTTTCTTGGAGCATAAATTCCCTTCTTAAAATGCATTCTTTAGAAGTTCCCTTAATGGGGAAAACTTAACTTGTTTATATTTGAAAGAAGTTTTGCTAAGTGCCCAGTTCAAGGTTGAAAATTATCTTCTCTTCCATGCTGACAGTATTTTCCTACTGTCTTCTGGTTTGCAATTTCTGCTAGGGAGAAGTGTGCTTCCAGTCTAATTGTCATCCCTTTGTAGGTAATGTAATGTCTTTCTTCTCTTGTTAATGTAAAGATATTCCTGTTTTGTTTGGTATCCTGGGGTTTCACTCCAATGTGTCTACACATGGCTTTCTGCTTGCGGTCCATGGTGCTTCCTGCATCTGTGACTCTTTTATTAAGTCTAGAAATTTCTCAGCAACTATCTCTTTAGATATTGCCTCTTTTCACTCTATTTTCTTCTGGGAAAGAATATTAGACTTCTCCTTTTACTTTCTATTTTCTTAATTTCTTTTTTGTAATTTTCATCTCTTTGTTGAACAGGCTGGGTTAATTTCTGCACAGCCATCTAATTGTCCTTCGGCAATCTAATCTAATCCTAAATCGGCCATTTAACACTTTCTTTCTTTCTTTCTTTTTCTATTTTTATTTTTTGGCACATCCAAAGTTCTTTGGTTCTTTTTCAAACCTACCTGGGCATTTTTACATTCTGTTCTTGCTTATTTTTTCTGATTTGACATTTTTATTTACACACGTTTTTGTAATTTTATATTCTGAATTAGATAATTCCAATATTTGAAGTTCTTGGGGGGCTTATTTATTTGTTATTTCTGCTGACTTTGACTGATGCTGGTTTATTTCCTTGTGCATTTAGTGAGAGTTCATGTTTAGTAACCTTAATCTGCTGGAGACCAGAGGACATCATCGCAAATGATGGCTTCTTCCTGAGACCGTCACGGTTTGTTTGTTTCTCTTTGGGACCAGGAGATACTAACACCTGGGATGCTCATCCCCTTCCAGAATGCAGAGGTTAACAAAATTCTGTTCTTCCCCTTGACTGTGATCTACTGATTAAAGAGGCTGGGTGTTCCCTAAAGAACCAAGGAGAGATACACACCCATACACAAAACACACACACACAGTCCATGTTAATTTAAAGTTTCTATTATATTATAAAGCATACTAACACAACATCTCTAAGCTTCTATAACAAACATTAAAGGAAAAAAACTGACAAAATTTGGAAAACACTTCAAATTGCCAGCATTAAACTGAAAACAATGGAATTGCCTTTAAGACATGAATAGTAGCCAATTTATTGAAGAATTTGATCAGATATTAGATCACAATCTTTTCCACAATGTATTACTTCAACAGAGATTTATTTTTAAAAACAAAATGCAACCTTGGCCATCCTCTGATGAAGCAGTAGACATAAGGAAGAAACCCTATGGGAGGTTCACTAAGTCCTGCTAGGGACAATTCTACTTATCACACTACACAAAATTACTTCTTTTTCAAATGTATATTTCCTATGGCCCTGTGGCAATCTTTATTGTTTGTGTGTACACAGGTACACATGATTGTGCATGTGCATGATGCATACATACATACATATGTACAAATTATCCGTCCACATCCAAATGGAACTTGAAGTAACCAAAATTTGTCTAATAAAAATTCTATTCCATTGCTCAGTACTTCATCCAAAAGCTTTTGATTGAAAGATTTTTTTGGAGTTAAAGTACAATGACAGTTTGGACAATATTCATTGGAAAACAGAAATCATTCCAATTTATCCTGAACCCCACATGAACCTCCGCCCTGGGGCCCTGCATTTTTCCCCTGTGGTAATCTCTGGCCACCCCACTGTGAACTGCCTGGGCCATGGCTCAGTGGAGACAGGGTGTAGAAAGAAGAGACACTGAGAAGGTCATGGCTGACTGAGCAGACGACTGAGATCAGAGAGATCATGCCTCATTTGCTCACTAAGTCCTGCCAAGAGCAACACTATTTAACTGCAGGTACTCAAAATCCAATAGGCACATTTAAAGGAGTCTCAGGCTTAAAAGAGGACAATTCACAATGTGCATTTGTCTGAGATAGCTACCACCTTTTGGCAACTATTTAAAATATGTGTTTAAAGAGAAATGATCAAACTACTTTGCTATTTGTATCAAATGTTCAACGCATTTTCCACTGACAGTGAGATAATTCAAATTTGTAAGTCTTTGTTTCAGGTTTTCTCAAGTTTGGTACCATTGACATGTAAGGCTGAATAAGTCCTTTTTATTGCGGTTTGTGCTGTGCTTTGCAGTGTTTAGGAGTGTCACTGGCTTTTACCCAGTAGATGCCAGGAGCACCCCCTCAGTTACGTTCATAGACGTTGCCAACTCCCCCTGGGGGAACAAAACTGCCCTGGTTGAGAACCATGGCCTTAGTCAAATAAAACAACCCTGCAAAGACAAAATCCCCCAAATCAAAACAAACATATAGCTTTCAAGTATCTCTATTTATTCAATACACTAACAAAACTATTGGGGAACTAATAAACATGAAGTATTTAAATCAGGATGAGACAAGGGTGAGCCTTCATTTAACATTGGCATGAATCTATGAGCCTGGCCTTCCAGGGGAGTCTAGGCTGAGGGCACACATTTGGGAACTATTTATGTATGGGTGATATTTCAAGTCCTGAGGCCAGCTGAGACCACCGAGAAAGGAATGTTAGCAACAAAACATAAATGGTCAGAGAACCAAATACACTGATGCTATAATGTTTACAGGTCAGATGAGGAGGAAGCAGTGAGGGAAAGCAAGGGCATAGGAGTATCCTAATAGTCTGGAAAGCCTGTATCCAGGAGGGAGTGATCACCATGACTGCAGGTCAGAAGGACAAAGACAGAGAAGTGACCTTGATGGGAGAGCTTCCAAAAGAGGTGGACAAAAGTCCAAGGAAGGAGAGGGCTCAAGAAAGAAAGGCGGTGAGATTTTGGAGGCAAGGAGCACAGACAACTTCTGAAAACTTCTGCTGTTAGGGAGAGAAGGGAGTGAGACTGGGAGGACTGCATTTCAAGACGGGCATGAAAGCAGCATCTTTGCATGCTGAGGGAAAGATCCTAGTGATGATGGAGAAACTGATCCAGGAGAGAGGTGAGCATTGCTGATGCCAAGTCTTCAAGGAGGCGGTAGCAGATAGGAGTTCCAGACCGACAGCTCCTCCAGGGCACAGGAGAATAGGTGGGGAGAACACAAATGCAGAAAGGCAGAGTTCAGATGTTCTGAGGACTTTTATTCCTGCTCAGATCTTAAACACATACCGCATTCTGACTACACGACTCAACCCCACCTCCCTCACCTCTCCCACTGTCTCTGCTCCTTCACTGTGGCCTGAGTCTGCGGGAGAACCTTTGCACACCTGCGCTGACTGCGCTCTCCAGCGAGAGCTAAGCTCATGCTGCCTGGTCATGATGACCTGCAACTTCCTGGCTGGATCTTCCCCCTGTTCACCTCAGGAGACATTACCATTAGCTCTAGTTCGCTTCTCCTTTTACCCCGAGCTAACACGACTTTCTGCATGGCCCTGCATGGTGAATGGTCTCACCCTGCACCCAGTAGCCTGGGAGTCCTCTTTGATTCCTTTCTCACTCTTCTGTTAGTACACTGCTCATCAAATCCTACTGAGTCTGTTTCTTCAGCAGTCCTAAATAACTCCCAACCCTGCCTCTAGTAGGCCACAAATGAGGTGGGGCTCAATGCAGATTCCCCAAAGCATGCTTTGGTGCTCTTTCCTACTTCACATGGTTCTAATGGGAGTAGCCTAACCCTGCCATTCTGACTGCATTGATTTATCCAAGAGTAATGGCTATAAACTGCCTATGGGCCGGAAGCTCCTTTGTGCCCTGTCACTGGCCCCATCCCCAGCATCTCCTACTACCCTGTCCCCCCTCACAGCTCTCTCCAGTGATATCCTACTGTGTGCAGACCCCCCTCCCCGCCGGCAGCACACACCGGTGTCTTCTCCTTCTCTGGACAGCCCCTTCTCTTCGTGAGAAATATCTGCATCCACAGCTGCTTCCCAACTGCCTGGCACTCCAGTGTCATCTCAGTGGAAGGGTTCCTGCTACCTCCCCCGGTGGGGGCTGTCACTCCTCCGCGCTCCTCCATCACCCCTGCGCAGGCTGCTGCTCTCATGACAGCAACTGCAGTCTTCAGTTTACTCACTCAACTGCGAGCTTCTTAAAGACGAGCATTCTATTCTGTCTCGCTAGTGTCTCACCAGTGTCTAACACAGTACATAACACATGACAGGTGTTCAATCAACATTTGCTGTTTCTGCAGGGAGAGGGGGGGAGCAGGGCCATTCCACAGTTTAAACAGGAAGGCATCTTTACATTTACAAACTTAGGACATAATGAGCCTGATTATCTAATTGCTTCTGCCACAATTCCAGAGTCTCAGGAATGATTAAATGCTTCCACTGATATATCTGTTTTTCAAGGACGTGCATACTAATAAGAATAAAGGTAAATACCACAGATGCCAGTTCAGAACAAAGAAATTATCTGGTCACACTAGGCAGCTTGTCTCTCTTCTGACATATATTTGGGTTTCTTCTCTGCCTTCATGTTTGTAGGGACCTCTGTATACACTTTTACCTCTATAATCAGAGGTGTGGCAAATGGATGTGAGAAGGATAAAAACTTTGTTGTGAAAGAGAAAGCATTAGATTCAATATATTCAGTATATATAAGAATGAAAAACACATGGAACAACATAGAGATATGTAAATCATCTTCTGAAATCAACTCCCTTTTGTAGAAATGACTTATTCGCTTTAAAAATGACTTATCCCACATCATTCCACATCATGTTTGGGCTTTACTTCAGAATTGACAGAGCTATTTCACAGAAGAGCAATGTTCACACTTCTGTTTGATGACACCCATACTGAAACACCTTGGATTACAATTCCTCTTTAGCTTCCATCTCGACTCAGAAGTGTAGTGACATTTAAGAAGTAAAGCAGAGCCACTTTCTATAAATTTCATGTTCAAAGTAACTTTACAAAAATAGTATTGGCCTATAGCCACCCAGCATAAAGACTGCAAAGTAACGAAATCTTTAAAAGACCTTTGGTTGAAATTCTTCATCTGATAGAAAATTGGGACAAGATAAATGTCCATAAAATGATGCAATCTTGCCTCCTTCCACAAGAATCTCACTTGGCTCTCGTGACAGTTTCTGTTATTCTCTTCTGTCACAGAAAAGTAAATATATGCAATACCCTGAAAGCAAATACATACAAAAGATATTTATTCACCCAAGGAAAGTAAGTAACATTGCCTCCTCTGTAATAACTATTGCTAATTATTGATTTGGACTTCAAGTAGTTTTTCAAGAAGGGTCAGACTCCAAGAGCAAGCATAATTAGAAATGAAGGATGACTTCTAAGAATCGTGTACCAGTCAGAAAACACTGCCTTAGTTATTGATATATAGTAATATAAAGTAATATTAAGGAAAGAAAAATGCAAGGAAGAGAAATTACGGCTTTCTTACTAGTGACTTAGCCTCTCTGCTTGAATCATATCTATAACTTTTTGAGGTTCTTTTTATGGGTGGGGTTCTCAGCTACAAGCCTAATGAGATGAACGGACACGCAGGAGGCAGTAGCGCGCCTCTCAAGCTCACCAGAGCAGCGGCGGAGACTGAGCCTGTGGCAACAGGAGCGCGGCCCAAAGCTACACTTTCTGAAAATCAGGCAATGAGCACAAAAAGCATTTGGTCAGTACTAGATGAGATGTTTTTAACGCGTGCTGACAACAGACCATAATATGCAAGGAGATAAAGTATTTCATACTTTTTTTTTTCTTGTGGTTGGTTATAGTCAGGTTGGCTACAGAGGCCCTTAACTGATTTGCATGATGGCAATGTCTGTGAACCCAATATTCTTCAAGCCTGGGGTCATGGCCTACACCTGTAGACCCAGCCACTAGGGAGGCTGAGGCAGGAGGATTGCTTAAGCCTGCGAGTTAGATTTCAGCTTGGGACACATCGTGAACCCTGTTTTTTAAACAACAAACACCACCAACAAAAATCCCCAACATTCCTCAAATCAGTCAAGAACAAATATTGTGAAGAGAATCACAGAAAAGCGGATTTAACAACCAGGTAAAACATGTAAACTATAAATAATTCTAAGACCGAAGGTATCTGTCATT
>NW_012117332.1:616072-618668 GCF_000951035.1 Colobus angolensis palliatus | reverse complement strand
GATTGCTTAAGCCTGCGAGTTACATTTCAGCTTGGGACACATCGTGAGCCCTGTTTTTTAAACAACAAACACCACCAACAAAAATCCCCAACATTCTTCAAATCAGTCAAGAGCAAATATTGTGAAGAGAATCACAGAAAAGCGGATTTAACAACCAGGTAAAACATGTAAACTATAAATAATTCTAAGACCGAAGGTATCTGTCATTCAGCAGTATCACTGACATGGTATTCCCAGGATAGTGTCTAGAAACTCAATACCATGAAACAGTGTTTTTTAAAGTTAATAGACTGAGTTACAAGACAGCTTAACAGCTTAGTCCCAGTTTCTATGTCACCTATGTGGCAAAATTTCAGGTGAAAGATTTGCTTCCGTACTTTACTTCATCACTTCCTTTTCTTACTAATTAAATTCAGAATTCAGCAAACCTAAAATGAAAACTAAGGGAAGGAAAGAGGCAACAAAAAGTCAAACAGGAAGAACGGTCTTGAGGAAAATCTAAAGGGTCAAGAAAGGCAGCTGATGTACCTGGAAAAAAGCTGATGTCACTGGGGCAATGAAATGTGATGGAAGGGGCAGGCCACCATAGGGGCAGCATAAGGTAGTGCAGAGTCACACAGTTCTAGGGCGAAACCGCCTGGGTACAAATCCTGTATCCTTCAGTACTATGGGAAGGTAATTTAACTTCTCTAAACTCCTGTCTCCTTACCTGTAAAATGGATATAACTACAACTACTTCACAGTTTTATTATGGGGATTAAAAGAGATGAGTGACAGAGTGTCTGGCACATGGTCAGAGCTAAATAAATGTTAGCTGCTATGCTATCATTATCATTACTAGCATCACTAACAATCCTGTAGGTTGAAACTTTTAAAAATTCTAAGATATTAGTTCAAGAGCACTCTACACTTCTCAAGAAGCATTTGTGTTTAAACATTCCAGTATCAGATGCACTTAGAATCCAGCCAAAGAAAGGGGTGCATGCTGAAAACATCAAGCAGAAATCGAAGGCTTCCGGGAAGTGATCACAGGGCAGGCTCAGCCCTTGGCTGCAGAAAAGGAGGAGCGTGTGTCAGGCACAGCCCCTGCGCCAAGGTTCAAAGTGAATGGGCACAATAGCCACTAGTGGGCATGTGCTGGCAGTCCTCCTTTGGGCAGGAGTGCCAATAAGCTCTCTAGGCATGTTTCACAAGGAGCACTCAACTATTGCAATCCCCATCCCCCAAATCTGGCTCAGAACAGCGATTTCATTTTAGTAACCATCAGTCTTAATTAATATAGCCAAATTCAATGGTGTCTAGCGAGTTCTACACATTTTTTGGAAAGAAGTATATAGATCACTTTTCGCATACGGTACGTTAGCTCATTTTAGTGCTGGGAGTGGAAGAGTAGATTACCTTGTTTTCTTATGTTTTCCGTTTCCTGTCTTAATATTTGCTTCCTATAGAGAAATATTTCCCTGTGTTTGCAGATTTATGAAACATTCTTCAATGTCCAGTACTCTCAACTCAATGTTCTCCGTGAAATTGGGAGCACACAGTCGTTTGCCAGCCAGAATGGGGATATGTTAGTACTAACGTTCTCACCAACCTACATTTTGTCTTCCTCAAAAAAAATTAATCATTGTTCCTCTGAGAAACACCTTCTTCCTCCTTAAAACAAGGTTTATTCTTTATGTACAAATTAAACTGTTAGGATCATAAGAGGCACTGGAGCCAGGGTGGAGCTGTTTCCTGGGTACCTCTACCAAGCCTTCTTTACATCCTGTGGGCCCTAGGGCTTCCCCTATTCCTCTGATACAACTGTACTGAAAACTCACCCTTCTCACTGCCAGGAGGGTTTCTTTGTGACCGCACTGATGTTCACTTTCTTACTTGCGTACCCTCATGGGCTGGTTATCCTCATGTACATCCTGCTTTGGCAGCTTTTCAGAAATCTTAAACTTACCAACAGAAATAGAAAGAAGGAGGCAGAGGTAAGCCTTCGGAAAAACACAATCTGGCTTCATCTGGGACTTTTTTACTCTAGGAACCATTAGAGTTTGTCCACACCAGAAACATCTAACAACAATACTTGGGAATTAGCCCATAAACAACAGAAGCACAGACCATTCTTCTTCTAGCACTTAATATTCAATATCCCGTAAGTTACTTTACCAGGTCTTACCTGCTTTAACTATCACTTACTAAGCTCTGAAACCTTAACTTTTTTAACTCGTTCAGAGAAAACAAAGTCCTATATTCTTTTGTGTGTTTTCCCCTTTATCCCTCCTGTTTATTAAGAATGCATTTTAAGCTGTGAGGTGGCACAAACTGAACTTACTTCTCCAGGTGGGACAGTAGCAGCAGTGATGGTAATAATATGATGGGCTAATAACTTCACTTACACCATTTCCTTTAATGCTCGTAACAACCTTAAGTGGACACGATGATTACCCCACTTTACAGATGAGAAAACTGAGACTCAGAGAGATTGAGACACTTGCCAGAGTTGTTCATCTAGTATGTAGCGGAACCTGGACTGAGTCCAAGTAGTTGAACACTTCTATATCCTTACGTGAACCACTTAAAAAGGGGAATAATATTCCACAACACA
>NW_012117332.1:597960-611580 GCF_000951035.1 Colobus angolensis palliatus | reverse complement strand
CGTGCTTTGCTCCATCAGGTGGGTGGGCGTTATTAACCTCTCCATGTACAGATGCAGAAACTGAGGTCTGAGTAAGTGACTTGCCCAAATGCACACAGCTGATGATGAACGGCCAAATTCTCTGTGTCTACTGCCTGGCTATATTGCAGGGAACTGTGCTACATGTCATCAGACAGTTATCAGTTTGGTTTCAAACATAAACGTCACGTAAATTACAAAACACTGAAAAACAAACCCTTGAATTCAGTTTAACAATCCCAGAAGTCTCACCTCAAGAGTCGGGAGGGACTTCATTTTGTTTGGTGGTAATCAGCACCTGCATTAGACCAAGTATTGCTTCAAAAGTCTTTCATGTTTAAGCAATTACACCTCTTCTCTCCACAAAGAATAACATGGGCCAGACAGCTTTGTGATCGCCAAGTGTACATGTCATCTATGAAGTATCACAGTCTACAAAAGCAATGGTAAACCAGATGATGTCACTTTGTGCCCCAACCAGAAAGGCTACCCAGAACCTGGTGGGTCCAAGAATAGTGGCCAATCGTCTAACCATTTATGGACAGACAGATGGTATTGTGTAAAACCTATAATGCTCTACTGAACACCAACAGGAGATTACTTCATCCCCGGATTTCACAATGGGCTGCTAAATTTTTTTGCAATAAATTAAGTCTCTGATGCTCATCTACAAAAGCCACAAAGAACTTTTTATAGCTAGAAATACAAATAAAATATCAAGTATTTGATATTGGTTTGCCTGTTTGATACTTCTACAGTGCATGATTTGAATTTGCCAGTCAGACTGGAAAATATTCAGTAATTTTTTTAAAGATTATTTTATTTAGACATGTTATATGTAGTATTTATACAGAGGGAAAGTGTTTTCTGCCTATTGTGATTAAGTAAAAACAAGTCCCAGTTACCTAATTTCTATCATGCATTATATTATTCCCTAAAGCACTAGAACATCTATGAATTCTAATAGTTTTAAAGGAAAATTCTTATATGCAGTGAACCTTTCACACTAATATTACTATAATCCTCTGCATTGAAAGATAATCTTCAATCAGTTCTGTTGTTTTATATCAAAGCCAGAACATGGACTCTACAACTTACTCCCAAATGAATAATTTGTTATTCTTATAACTAATAACAAAAAGTGAACATGTTCACTGATTTTGGAGGCTTGGGAGGGTCCCAGACCCAACTTGACTTGGCTGTGTGAATCACTGGGTCACTGAGGTGAGGGTTCAGCCTCCCATGATTAGAAGAGTCCTGGGTTTTCCTTGAGTTGGGTCTGACCTTCAGTAGACCATGATACTTAAGGCCCTGGAGCTATTTGAATCTAAATGTTTTTCTTTGGTGTTCATGTAAATGTTTGCTAAAGTTCTATGAAGAATTTACTGCAGAGTGAAAGTGATATATAAAGAAAAATGAGACCCTACTGTTGTTCTATGAAGAATTTACTGTAAAGTAAAAGTGAAGTGTAAGGAAAAATGAGATGGCATTCATCTCCTCTGTCACAGATGGCATTCACGTCGATTCTGTGGGAACATTCTGAAGGATGACATTCGAGGGCAGGGTTTCTTATCCTCACCACTACCAACCACCTCGACTGCATGATCATTTGTTATAGAGCCGTCCTGTGCACTGCAGGATGTTCAGCAGCATCTCTGGCCTCCACCTACCTGACACCAATCGGAGCCCCCTCCTCAGCTGGGACAAGAAAAATATCTCCAGACATTGCCACATGTCCTCTGGGGGAAAAAGTCACTCTCTCCCCATTCCCCACCCCTAGCTGAGAACCACTATTCTAGAGCATTAATCTTATCTTTACAGCAGCAAATAAAGACAATCTTTAGAAAAAATATCAAGACTCCGTCTCAAAAAAAAAAAAAAAAAGAAAAGAAAAAATATCAAAAGGAAAATTATCCAAAATTTTACTTCAATTTTGACTTCAGTAATTTTTACATGAATTATCATTTTAAAAATTCTGCAGATAATTTATAAAGATAAATACAGTCAGATATTTTATAAAGCAAACTAATTGGCAGCTAAAAAAATGCTCAAGACAAAAACTCAAAACCACAAGTTCATGAACCTTAAAAATGGCAGATTCTTTCAGTTAGGTGAATACTGTGTTTAGACTGATGTATATGATTTCTTATGAAGCCCATACTTAGAGGAATGTCCTATATCATCTAGGAATGGCTCAATATCTAAACAGTGCTAGTACACCATCCATTTGTGGTAGTCTCACACTGTTAATGATGGGTATATTTAAAGAACTTTATAGCTTCCCACTGCCACATGATTTTTAATGTTTTATTTTTTATTTTGTGGTAGGGATGAGGTTTCACTATATTGCTCAGGCTGGTCTAAAACTCCTGGCCTCAAGTTATCCTCCTGCCTTGGCCTCCCAAAGTGCTGGAATTACAAGCATGAGCCACCATGCCCGGCCTGATTTTTAATGTATTTTATATTAGTTCTTCCTATTACCAACTTCTTGATAACAAGCAAGAGAAGTTATTAATTTCATATCACATTTATATTCTAATATCATAAAACTATGTTTATTGTAATTATTTCTGTCAAACATCTTAAAGGAATATTGCCTTTAAGCAAACTAATGGTCTTTTACAAAGATAAGAGCAACTGAGACATTCAGTTTCCAACTTGTCCACTTAACTCGCTGCCAAGCTGAAGTGCCCACTCAGCGTCACAAGGGTTTATTTGCTCAAGTTGAACTCTAAAATTTGTATATATGTTATTTCTACAAATACATACAATATTTACATGACTTCTCCTCGGATTATTTCTAGTCTCAGTGTTAGCATTTGTTGGCTTCACGACCTTGGACAACTCAATCTCATGCTGCTTCTGTTTCCTTATTGTTGAAAAAACTGAGATGGAATGAGCTTTAAATTCCTATGTCATAAATTCTGAGAGTATTCTGGGAGAATACATATAGGTGGATGTTAACTGGCTGCTCCCTACAAGCTCTTTCAAGGAAAGAATAGTATCTAATGGCTTAATACACATTTTTAAAATAAAAAAATAGAGAAAAATAGAAGTACACGTGAATTCCATTTCCACACACACATAAAAAATTTGTAAGTTAAACAAGTTAGTCGAAATGTCTCTAAAAGTACCTTTGGAGTATTAAATCTCTATGTCAAACGCAACACAAAGAGCTAATGAGTATACATTTTTCACAGCAAGGATGATGATGATGATGATGATAGGCAAACCCCTCTGATTCCTCAGCTGGGAGATGACTAAAAAAATTCTTTGTGACTCAGAATGAAATACAAAATAAACCAGCTTTCTGGTGGTATTTACTAGGATCTCATGAAATTTTGAACAGACAGTTTAGCAACTGAAGAGCTCCTGGGGGAAGAAGGTAGTGATGGAATCTGTTGCAAAGCTCCATGGTCAGAGAGGGAGGAGCAAAGTTACATATGGCAAGTAGAAGAGAGGCTCAGTCAGGAGTTAGGCAAATATGGAAAGAAAGAGAAAAGAAGATCTACAGGCAGAGAGAATACTTGACCCAGACTGAGTAAATATCCCATTCTTAAACACGGAGAGAAGAAAAAGAGTGGTAAGAGAATGGAAGAAACATGCTGTCAGCACGGAACGTGGTTTCTTACTCAGGCTAAAGGTATCCAGGGATGAAGCCAATCCCTATGAGTGACTCACGGCTGGTAACCAACGGCCCACGAGGTAGGCTCAGGTAACCAAACACTACCTCCTCAGTCAGGCCCGGAAGTACAGGTTACTATATTGCCCAAACTTTCCTAATGATCGAAAGACTAAAATGAGTCAACATAAGAAAAATATCCCCATCGAAAGACAGAAATCTTCAATTGATCTCCTGTGGAAAGCAAAGGCCTGTTCAGTATGAGAGCCAGGCCTGCCGACAGCCGGCAGCACAGAGCAACTTCCCCCGTGCACTCTCCTGGGTCAGGACTTTCTCCTCCAGGATGTGGACCCCAGGAAGTCTCACAGAAGCCAAGGCTGCTGTTCTTAATGTAGGAAATCTAAGCCACTAACTCTACACTCACATTGAAAACTGAAAAATCACATTTAAAAAGGGAATGCTGAATATTACGTGTATTTCACCCTTTATTCACAATAGCTACTGTCATCAAAACTAGGAAATCAGGGATAATCTAATCATTAAATGTTTTAACCTTCTAAAAGTAGAAGGTAGAATTTTTTTTTTGTTTTCTCTTAATTATCATGCAAAATGTTTTTTCTTAATTTAGAATACACTTACATTAGTGTTATTTATAGTTTTTGTAAAGGTCACCATATTTGTATTTATGGCATGCCAAAGTACTCTGCCAATGTTAAGAATTAAGACATAATTAGTCCAACTGGTTACATTACATAGGTGATGAACAGTAGTTATCCTTCTTGTTTACCTCCTAATGTAATAAACAGTCAGAGCTAGAAATATTGTTAATTTTACTAAATAGGCTTGTTTCCAATGTTCCAATTTATAGGATAATCTTAAAGAGTAGATTTTATTACTGGTAAATAACACATTTGAAAAGAAACTAATATACTTATTTATGAACTATTTTTAAATAATTAAAAAACCTCTCAAAATTTTCCCCATAGTTTACAATTTATATAATAATTAACATCTTTATGACAAGCCTTATTGTTTAGCTTTTCAAAAAAATGTAATACGGCAAGAACATTTTTGTACATGTCAATTTCCTCATAGATATTAAATAGCTTGAGATAATAAACAAAACCTTATTCCTTAAATAGAGAATCTACTCTCTATTACATATAATGTAAATCTGTATTTCCAGTAGAAAGCTATCATTATATCCACATTTGTGGCAAAAGGAATACTGTATGTATATAAATATAAACATAAATATATGTAATGGAACAGCCAGGTAGATAACACAATTTCAGGTTTGAAGAAACAGCACAAAAGGAAAAAACTGTTTATTAAGTGTGTAATAATAGTATGTTTTAAAAAGCTCTGTACAACCTTGACTAAAAATTACTTTATCACTGAAAAATGTTAATGACCATCTGAGTCTTTTGCTGGTAGAAGGTCATGTTGACGGCAGCTGACTGATCAGGATGGTGGTTGCTAACGGCTGGAGTGGCTGTGGCCATTTCTTATAATAAGACAACA
Organism: Colobus angolensis palliatus; assembly: GCF_000951035.1. Lineage (NCBI taxonomy): Eukaryota > Metazoa > Chordata > Mammalia > Primates > Cercopithecidae > Colobus > Colobus angolensis. Next base: position 606,416 of record NW_012117332.1, on the reverse strand, counting down.
ATGAAGTCTCTTGCAATCTCTGACTCTTCCTTTCGAGAAAGATTTCTCTGTAGCATCCAGTGCAGTGTGACAGCATTTACCCAAGTAGAATTTGTTTCTAAATTGGAGTCAATCCTCTCAAACCCTGCTGCTGCTTTAACAATTAAACCTATGTAGTATTATAAACGCTTTTTTGTTATTTCAACAACATTCACAGCATCTTCACCAGGAACAGATTCCATCTTAAGAAGATCCATTCTTTGTTCATCCATAAGAAGCAACTCATCAGTGAAAGCTTTATTTTGCGATTGCACACGACAAAAGCAGTCACATCTTCAGACTCTACTTTTAATTCTAGCTCTCTTGCTATTTCCTCCACATCTGTAACTACTTCCTCCACTTAGAGGCCAATGTAGGGTTATTAACTGGCCTAATTTCAATATTGTTGTGTCTCAGGGAATGGGGGGCGAAGGGGGCAATGACCAGTTCATGGAGCAGCCAGAACACACACAACATTTACGGATTAAGTTCACTGTCTTTTATGGGTGCAGTTCATGGTGCCTGAAAACAATCACAACAGTAAAACCAAAGATCACTGATCACAGATCATCATAACAAACACAATAATAATTAAAAGTTTGAAACATTAGGAGAATTATCAAAATGTGACAGACACACAGGAGACGAACACCCGAAAAAATAGTACCTATAGATTTGCTTAATGCAGGGTTGCCACACACCTTCAGTTTGAAAAAAAAAAAAAAAAAGGCAATATCTATGAAGCACAATAAAATAACATATGCCTAAACTCGTGTATTTAAGCATACCTAAACACAGAAAAAGTACAGTAAAAATGTGATTTTTTAATTATAATACAGTATTATAATCTTATGGGACCATTGCAGTCCCTCATTGACCAAAATTCGTTATGCAGGTTACGATTGCCTACTTTTTTATTTTAAAAAACTGAGTACCTATGAAAGAAGGCACCTGGTTAATGTCTGCGAATATCAGTATATAATACATAGTAGTAGTTATTCATAAAACATATACTACTATATACATTTTTATGACTTAGATTTAATTATAAAATTCTATTACTCTTAATTTGTAGTAAATATTACTAAAGTGCTCCCATTTTACAAGAAGCAAGCCTGTAGCACTAGTGCCATCCACCCTCTTGCTTTCATCAACAGAGTGACTGGAAGGCTGCCTGAGGGATGCAGAGTCAGTAGATTATTGGCTTCATTCCCTAAATCAGTAATTTCCAACTGTTGATCTGATGCTAACACAGGTGATTCTTACTATCTCTAGATGTACTACACGGTTCTCAAAACAAATATATTTAGAAAGAAAACCTAAATAAATAAATGAAGTCTTAAAAAAAAGAGAAAAGAAAAAGAAAGAAAACCAAGAACGGCTGGGATGGAGAAAAGACACGGAAGGCAGCCACAATCATAATGAGCAGCGTCCAAGCTTAGGAGCTGTGACTGCTGGACAAACCATGCTACATATGTATCAGCAGTTCCTAGCTTATTTGGTTTCATACGTCACTGACAACTAGCTTTCCTTTAGAGCACCTGGTCAGAGTGCTTGATCCTTCAGAGCACTTGGTTACCTGCGTACAGCAGTGAAGTACAACAGAACTCCAACCTGCCAAAGCACTTCAGGAATTCTGCTTAAAGACTGGTGCACTATGCTGTTTAACATTATAGGAAATCCTTCTAAAAGACTACCTTGTTACCGTGGGAGAAACCCACAATCAACCCAAGTGAAAGTTTCTTGAATGTTGAGGATCTGTCTACAGCTGGGGCCAGCAAATGTTTTCTTAAAGGCCCAGACAACAAATATTTTAGGCTCTGCACACTACAAGACTCCATAGGTGAAAGCAGCCATAGATGACATATAAACAAGTGCGTCTGCCTGTGTTACAATAAAACTTCATTTTCAACACTAGGCTGGTAGGACAGATTTGGCCCATGAGTCCTAGACTGTCAACTTTTGGTTTAGCCTATCGTTAGATTAAAAAATACTTTTCCCCACGTTTGAAAGTCAGAAATTCTCATGAAATGTTATTCATGCAATGAGAGGGGACCTTTGACAATTATACTTTGTTAGAGAAAAAGTATATGGCCCCCCAAAACTGCATCAACTTGGGTTCTACGAATTCAGCATCTGTGATTGGATACCTAGGACTAGATTGAGGTTTACCAAGGTTTTTCTACACCACGTAGAAAAAAAGGGTTTGACTGATGTATAAATGTTCAACCAACTTAAGAAAATAAACTCACTTAAAGTACCACAGTAAATTCTACGTTTACAAAGATTATTAACAAAAAATGAACAAAAACTGAATTTTAGCTGTTTATTAATGTATATCAGATTGAATCTTTACTTAAAAATCATTTATTAGCTTTTTTTTTTTTTTTGAAATGGAGTCTCGCACTGTCACCTAGGCTGGCGCAATCTCGGCTCATTGCAACCTCTGCCTCCTGGGTTCAAGTGATTCTCCTGCCTCAGCCTCCTGAGTAGCCGGGATTATAGGCACCCAGCACCATGCCCAGCTAATTTTTTGTATTTTTTGTAGAGACAGGGTTTCACCATGTTGGCCAGGCTGGTCTCGAACTCCTGACCTCGTGTTTCACCTGAGTCAGTATCCCAAAGTAATGGGATTACACGCATGAGCCACTGCGTCCGGCCCGTTTATTAACTTTAATTACTATATGAGTAACATCAACAAAACAATATTTATAAATATTTATATAATTTCTACTTTTCTGTAATTCAGACCACCTAGCTTTCAAGTCAGTAAGCTGTTACTGAAACATGAGATACTCATTTATTCATTCATTTAAAAATATTTACTGAATGCTTATTAGCAATTAGGCACCGCATGGAAGCTGGAGATGTACAAATACAACAAGACCTGCCATCACAGAATTCTCAGTCTGGAAAAGAAATCTCCTCAGAAAACAACAATTAATGTTGGCAAAACAACATTACTGTCAGATTAATTTAATATGAAAATTAATTATCAAGTTTTAAGAAATGCTGTCAATAGTAGGCATTATATATCAAAATATTAATATCATTTTCATATACATCTTTTTCTCATTATTTGATTATATAGTTAAAAACTTGATACCATTGATTTCCAGGCATATAATAGAACAAAACAAAATGGTGTATGCTACAGTTAAGGTCAAGTTCCTAAAGATATTTAATAGAAGCCTGAAGCTGCAGAACAATATGTATAGCAGAACTCTCTTTATATGTTTAAAGACAGATAGACCTCTCCTGAAGGAATGTTAACAGTGGGTCTGAGGACAGGGCTGGCAGTTATCATCAGGGTGGGAACTTTTACTTGATAATTTTATTTTAAATGAAGAAGTATTACTTTTAAAATATTTTTTATTACTTTAAAACAATCTTTTTAGAGACAGGGGTCTCACTACGTTGTGCAGGCTAGAGTGCAGTGGCACAATTATAGCCCACTGCAGCCTCGAACTCTTGGGCTCAAAGAATCTTCCCAACTCAGCTTCCCGAGTAGCTAGGACTTCAGGTACACATGACCACACCTGGCTGATTCATTTTCTATTTTTTGGAGAGATGGGATCTTGCTATGTTGCCCAAGCTGGTCCTGAACTCGTGGCCTCAAGCGATCCCCCCAACTTGGCTTCTCAAAGTTCTGGGATTACAGATGTGGAGCGCTGTGCCTGGCCTTAAAATATAGGTTTTTTTTTTTTTTTTAGTGGTTAACATCTACAAAGACAAAAAATAAGTTCTCATTAGGAGGTACACAAAGAGAGAATTAGGGGGAGTTATACTTAAATTTATCTTTTTTCACTTTGCAACCAAGGAATGTTTTTCCCTATCCTGACCTGATTCACAACAATTAACTTTTATTTTATTTTTTTTTTTGCAGGTGGAAAAGTTGAGGGAGGAAGAACACAGAAACCCAAACAATGTGTATGAACATGTTTGTGAGAAAGAGGCAGGGATCACCACGACTCAGCAGACTCTGTGGGTGCCCTCATACCACATGCTGCAGGCAACCACAGCTAGGATCTTCCTTTTCCTTTCTCCCTCACCACTGGCACCCAGGACCACAAAATTCATTAAATAAATGTTTCTCACTGCTTGTGAACTTGTTTTCCTTTCAGGCAACCTGATGACAGGCTAGGTTCTTCGGCTTTAATAGCCCATGATGGGAATTTTTAACTTAAGCAATTATAAAATAAAAATGTACTGACGCTAAAGACACCTTTATAAACCTGTCTACTTTAATCTTTCTTCATGACTTCTTGGTTTAATTAGGCAGCTATATAGTCACATAAAATTTCACTGAAAAGTTATATGCGTAGTAGTTGTTGGTCACGAAACAACTTCTAACACTGGACTTCTCATTTATTCTCAGACTAAAAATCTAAGTGATAGCAACATTTAACAAAACTTCTTGGAAGCTTTACAGATAATTTTCACTTTGTACAGCACGTGCATGCTTTGTAAAGCTTTCTCACGCTTCAGTAAGTCAGAAGTAATGATGGGGGTACACATTTTCTTACTTAAAACTTAATACTGGGAACAAGAGAACTAGCACGTTGCTACAGTCTCATCAACAACTCTGAAAAGGCAACAAGCCAATGCAAACAAATACGGTTTTCCAAAAATACCTGATAAGACTTCTAAATTAAGAGCTGACTTCAAGGGAGTGGGGAATAAGGAGAGAGTTCTTAAAGGATATAAAATTACACCTAGATAGACATTAAATTCTAGTGTTCTGTAGAGTGCTCTATAGTTCACCATATTATTATGTATTTTCCAATTAGCTAGAAAAGAGGTTTTTAAATGTTCCTAACACAAACATACAGTAAATGTCTGAGGTGACAGATATGCTAATCACTCTGATTTGATCACCATACATTCTTTCAAAACAATACTATGTACTCCATAAAAATGTTACGTGTCATTTTTTTAAACTCTTGTTAAAAAACTGATCAAATTCATTTTAAAATACACTCTACAAGCATAGTAATTTCTGGATGTCTATTTAATGAAATGTAAAGAAAAAATACTGAATAACTGGTTCAAAGTCAAAAAATAATATAGATTCTACAAACTGAGACTATTTGAATAACAGTAATTTCCAAAAGCAATCATTAGTTTACTACTTATTCCTTTGTATTCATATAGCAGATTCCTAATACTCAGGTTGAAAACATGCTTGATAAGACCTACTAATTAAAATGGTAAAACTGGAACACGGTTCAGTTTTGAATGTTAAAATTTAAAACCCTACAAACTCAAAATAAAATTACAAAAAACTAAGGCTGGGTATACATTTCTTCATTTGCCACTCTGACATTCATAATAATTAGATACAGATAGGAAATTTTTCAGTCTCTGTAGTACATACACCAAATATACATGCAACTTCTTGTTGCTCAAGTCTGAAATTCTCTTTTCAGTTAATATATTTACTGACCTCTTCTGGGACTCTCATGATTGAAAAGAATGCCATTCACTGCAAAGAGATTATACGCCTCACGGAAGTTCACCACAATCCAATAGGCATAGAGTTTTGCTGCCCCTGTTGGAATAAATTTTTTAAGCAATGAAGTTTGTTATAAAAGACAGTGATTTTTACCCATTTTAAACAGTAACAACTTGCCAAAATAATAATTTGTAATGCATCAAAATACAAAAAAGTATCAAAAACCAAAGACAAAATAAAGGTTCTGATGCCCGTTAATCCTGTTCACCAGGAAATATTTCAAGAATTTCTTACTTTTGTAATGCCCACAATGCACTATGTGACAATCTAATTGATTGAATCTTTCTTAGATCTTATTCTCTCTCATTCTCTCTCTCTCTCTTTTAACTTTTGAGGAATTCGAATGGAAAAAAATGGGGATCTTAACATTCCAAATGTTTGAAATTTTATCACTCAAGTCTTTCATTAATATTCTCTTTACAAATGTATTAGACATAATAGTCTTTTTTTTTTTTAAGGTTTTGAGCTCAAGGAAATTTTCATGGAAAATAAACATGAAACCTTATCACTTCAGTATAATCTCAACAGTTTAGAAAAAGCATCATATTGGGTCTGATTTTCCATTTAAAGCGATCTGTATGGAAAGGTTGAATGAACATGGGTTGGTGAAGTGAGGCAGTAATTTCACCCCCAAGGTAATGGCAGCAAATACTTGTAGTTAGCAATGTATAAAGGTATGCTTCTCAACAAGTTCAGTCACTTTACCTTAATGTTAACCTCACACCCAAATGACTTCAGCCGTGAGACACGAACAGAATGAAAGAAAAAACACACACCTCCCACACCCACAGATAATGCCGCACATGCGCTCATGTGTGCACACGCATTCTCACCATAGGGTGACCGGGGATAGAAAGGGGTGGTCTCCTTCTGGGGTATTTCCTGCACTTTCCCATAAAGTTCACTTGTTGAGGCTTGGTAGAACTTCACAGAGTTGATAAGGCCACAAGTCTTAACTGCATCTAGAAGTCGTAGAGTGCCAACTCCATCAACATCCGCAGTGTACTCAGCGAGGTCAAAGGAAATCTGGAAAAAGTAGGCGGTGACAGGGCTGTATTAATAGCTTCACAGCACAAAGGTGCTGTCAGTAGGGGCAAAGACTACAATTTCACACACTGTGAAATGTTGGTGAGAAAATATTACTTTCTAACAGCACAGTAAGAATGTGGATGTCATCTACATACAATATCAAAAGGCTAAAAATATCTTAATTGCTATTAATTACCTACGGTAATGTGAAGAACACTTCAACCGCCCTTCCACTGCTCCGAATTCGAGGCTAGAGTCCCTAGGGCATAGTCTATTATAGGGCAAACCCTATTCCTCAGAATTATATGGAATGTTCCTTAAAAATTCAGTTTGAACCAACCTCTTGGGGGTAGGGACCTAGGAAATTTACATTTTTAATGAGCCTCAATTGATTTTTATGTACAGAGTAGTTTTGGAACATGTGCTTTAGAACACAGTTGAATTTAAAAAGGGTTGTTTTATTTTCTATTTTAAAGGTAAAATAATGAATTTGTAATCTATTACATGAATGTATAATCTTTTTTTAGTATGAGACACAGAGCATACAGCAAGATGCTAACGTATATATGAACTAACTTCTAAGAGAATGCTGAGGAATAATTCAATATTTTACAGTTCTTTAGAGTACTTTTTAAAAACAAGTGTGACTGATAAGCTTTCTGAAATTGTTCTATTTACATATGGTGAACAAAATAACTTAACATTAAATCCTCTAAAATAATAAGGCTCAAAATCTTTGTTACTGGTTTATTCAGAGGCTAATATAGCTGGGCACAGTACAAACAGGCTTCCCCTGCCGCCTTGTGAATCCTCACCTGGAAAAACCCCTTTGAGGGTAAGGTCACTGGCCTTCGTTACTGCTAGGTCTTGCATGTGTGTCCTGGAGCAGAAGCTGTCCCCTGGTACATGCAAATGGTATTCAGGCAACCGCTCACCAGGGACCCTATTTAGACCACTAAACTCATGTGATTTAGGCATGTGAGTAAAGGTCATGTGGCTGCCAGGAAATCAAAAGAAAAAAAGTATGTTTCATCCACAACCTTTCAAAAGGCAAGAAAGCAAATTTGGAAGCCTGTTATTTTTATTCTTTTCTAATAACAGTTTGTTAAGATATAATTCACACCCATAAAATTCACCCTTGTAGAAGATTATAATTCAGTGGTTTTTAGTATATTCACAGCAGTATATGCAATCAACACCATCTAAGCCAAGAACACTTTCATCACCCCAAAAAGAAATTCCGTACCTAGTACTCAGTACCTTAGTACCTAGTATCAGCAGCCACTCTCTGATCCCCAACTCCAACTCTGACCCCAACAGCCCTGCCACTATGTATTTGCCGACTGTGGATATTTCATACAAATGGAACCATACAATAGGTGGCTTTTAGTGACCGGCTTCTTTCGCTTACCACGTCTTCATTTTGGTTGAGTGTATACCTACGAATGTAGTTGCTGTGTCATACAGTAACACTATATTTAACATTTTGAAGAACTACCAGACCATTTTCCAAAATGGCTGCATCATTTCACATTCTCACCATCAATTAATAAAAGTTCCAATCTCTCCACATGTTACGTAGACTTGTTGTTGTCTTTTTTGTTATAACCATCCTAGTGGTGTGAAGTGGTATCTCAGTGTGGATTTTCTTTTTCCTAATAAATAATGTTCAGCATCTTTTCATATGCTTATCAGCCATTTGTATCTTGTCTTTGTACAAATGTGTATCTGAATCCTTTAGCCATTTTTGTTTTTTGTTTTTGTTATACTTTAAGTTCTAGGGTACATGTGCATAACATGCAGGTTTGTTACATATGTATACTTGTGCCATGTTGGTGTGCTGCACCCATCAACTCGTCAGCACCCATCAATTCATCATTTATATCAGGTATAA
>NW_012117332.1:583785-592960 GCF_000951035.1 Colobus angolensis palliatus | reverse complement strand
CCCCCCCCTTTTTTTTTTAAAGACAGGGTCTCATTATGCTGCCCAGGCTGGAGTACAGTGGCTATTCATGGGCATAATCACAGCAAACTACAGCCTCAAACCCTGCTTAAGTGATCCTCCTACCTCAGCCTCTTGCTGAATAGCTGGGAATACAGGCATGTGGTACAGTGCTGGGCTAACGTCTTTTCACTTTCTTACTGTGTCTTATGAAGCACAGAAGTCCCATTTATCTACTTTTTATTTTGTTGTGTGTGCTTTCAATGTTATATCTAAGAACACTTAAACCAAGATCATGAAGATTTACTACTAATGTTATATTCCAAGAGTTTTATAGTTTTGTCTCATGCATTTAATTCTATGATCCATTTTGAGTTAAATTTTGTGTATGGTTAGGGGTTCAACTGCATTTTCTGCAGATGGAGATCTAGTTGTCCCAGTACCATTTGTTGAAAAGGTCGGTTTTTCCCTGTTGAATGGTTTATTGCACTGGGTCATTCTGTTATCAGGAAAAGCCACGGCCATATTTTGGGAAACAGTGTATTGAGAAGGCCTTGGGAGAGGGGGTGTCAGGGCTCTGGGACCACTGATAGTGGTCACTGAGCAGATCACTCAGCCACTTCTGCTAGCCGTAGTTTCCTCACCACATCAGTGCCACAACTGTAATTTATATGACACTTTACAATTCAAAAGTGCTTTTGTTCTAGCTTTGTAACAATCCTAGGAGAAATAGAAACTAGGTCCTGAGGTTCAGAAAGATGGAGTTGCTACAAGTCACACTGCCTAGGAGCAGCAGAACCAGGACCCCAAGCAAGTCCCTGGATGATGCTCACCAGAAAAGCTGAATTCAGCCACCCCCTCTGTGAGGGCCTCATAAAAGCCAGAGGCTCTGAGGAGAAGCACGTGCACACACAGACACACACAACTGCCCACGCTTTCCAGAGATTTGTGGATTGCAGATTAAGAAACCTTAAACTAGATCTTCCTGAATATCTTCTCTGACATCAAGTGTCTGTACTCAAAATATTTTTAGGTGTAAGTTCTTATCCAATGGTATTTGCACTCCTTTTCAAGGGACCAGTCAAATTTGAACAATAATGAGAATGTTGTGAGTTTTTTCTCTTTCCTGGACTAGGTTTTCATTTATATACATGCTGCCTGAACAGCTCCAAGAGGGAATAGCTAGGATTTTTTAAGTACTCAGTACCAGACACATGCATATCATCCTAGGCATTTTGCGTGTATATATTATTTAATCCTAAGAACAGGTAAGTATTTACACTGACACAGAGAAGCTACAGCAAGTGGTGGCACCATATGTTGTATTCGTGGTGAATGTTCTATACATTGACTAGATTACACACGGATATGTTACATTCACAGTGAACCACATGCCCTAGCATAAGCAACCTAACCATTTTGTGGTGAATGTTCTATACACTGACTAGATTACACACAGGTGTGTTACATTCACAGTGAACCACATGTCCTAGCATAAGCGTCTTAACCATTAGAACACAGAATAAGGAAACTGTACAACCTGAAAGTTTTCACTTATGCCAGGGAATCCAGTTTAGATAACTAAGAGGTCATTATTCAGAGCACACACCTCACGGAAAAGAATTAAGCACTGTTAGACTAAAGATAGTAAATAAGATAGGAGAGTATGGGGGGAAGGATGGTTGCATGTTTGCAGATTTTGAGGTAACTCCAGAGAGAATTAAGCACATGTGTTTGATATTCAACATGCTACAGGATAAGATTAGCTGATAAAATTTAACTGATTACGAAGTGTTTTATAATATAAAGTAACAAATTAAGTGGTTTCCTTGAAAAAGAAAATCTGAACAGTATGTTGTGACTGATCAACTCCGAAAGCTTACAAGTGTTGGCCAGGCACAGTGGCTCACACCTGTAGTCCAACACTTTGGGAGGCTGAGGCCAGAGGACCAGTTGAGCCCTGGAGATCAAGACCAGTCTGGGCAACACAGAAAGGTCCTGCGTCTACAAAAAAAATTTAAAGTAAAAAAAATTAGCTGGCCGTGGCGGCACACACCAGTGGTCCCAGCTACTCAAGAGGCTGAAGCAGAAGAATTACTTGAACCCAGGAGGTTGGGGTTGCAGTGGGCCATGATCACGACACTGCACTCCAATCTAGGCAACAGAGCAAGACTCTGTCTCAAAATGAAACGCAGATTTAAAAAAAAAAAGAAAATAAAATAAAGAAAGAGTTCTTCAGTCTCCCGAGTGGCTGGGACTACAGGTGGCCGCCATCACGCCTGGCTAATTTTTTTTTGTAGTTTTAGTAGAGACGGGACTTCACTGTGTTAGCCAGATGGTCTCGATCTGCTGACCTCATGATCCACCTGCCTCGGCCTCCCAAAGTGCTAGGATTACAGGCATGAGCCACTGCGCTCGGCCAAAGAAAGATTATTTTTAAGTAAAACTAAAGGTTAGGAGTGTGATTCTGAAACACATGAAAACATGGAAGGTCCAGAGAGCTACAGTCCACAGGTCAAATCTGACCTACCATCTGCTTCTGTAATTAAGTTTTATAGGGCACAGCCCTAATAAACACTCATTTGTTTACAGGTTTCCTATGCTTGTTTCCACACTATGACAGCAGACTTGAATAGCTGCAACACAGGTATTTCCCATGAAGCCAAAAATATTTACTCTCTGGACCTTTACAGAAGAAGCTTCCAAACCCCCGAAACTAAACCACAGTTATAAGTGGGAGCCAAAATGAGTAGGGTTGTGGTTGTTTTTTATCATTATCTTTTTCTCTATCTTCTCAGTACTATGGGATGATGATGAAGTATATTTCCAATCACAAAGAGAGTTGCATTTTCAGAGGCATGCAGACCAAGTTAACAGTAAAAATCTTCTTTCACCTAATAAGGAGAACAAAAAATCAGACTGATAAAAAAACAAGCCTACAAAATATTGCCCAAACTCACTTTCTTGAAATATTTTCTTCATTGGGCTCCCATATCCCCATATTCTTCCAGTTTTTTTTCCACTCCACTGGCATCAATTCTCCAGGCTGTTGTGCCAGTGCCTGCCAGTCTACCGGGTCCCCTGCAGCCCGACTCCAGCCTTGGGCTCAGTGCTGAGGTTTTTCTACCCCAGCCCACCCTCCAGCTGTGTCATCACTCAGTCTGGGCTCTCAATTCACCATCTGTCCAAATGGGCCCAAAGGCCCACCTCCAGGGCACCTCTTGGAGCAGCAGCCTCTCATATGTTCCTGTCCACTTGCTGTACCTAATGGCATGTCACACTGAGATGGCCCCAAAGAGGGCTCCTGAAGCTGTCTCCAAAGCTCTTCTTTCCCATGGCCCCTCCCTCTGTGTAAATAGCACCCATTCCAAACAAAACCTAGAGATCTTCCCTAACACTTCCTTCCCTGCGCAGCTTACTGAAATCTAACCAGTTCCCACCACTTAGCCCACACCTTAATTTAGTCTGGCATCACCTTTCATGGGAACCACTGCAAGAACCTCTGCCTAGTTCAGTTTCAGTCCTTCCCCACCTGGCACCCTGGTACTTGACCTCATAACCTACCACACTCATCCCCCACCACGATGATGCAGCCTCTTCAGCCACCCTGTGGTCCTACTCTGGTGTCAGCTGGTCCTGCCTGGAGCCTTCATGCTGCTGACCCCTCTGTATGCTGTGCCCCTCACCACTTCCCTGCCCCCCTCTCTAAAAACATCCCATGCTTGCCATTCTATGTTTATCCACCCCTCTCTTTATCTTGCTTCATTTCACCTTAATTTTAAACTTTTATTTTATCTGTTTACTTATTTATGATCTATCTCCCCCATTAAAATGTAAGCTCCATGAGAGCTGGGTTTCATCTTGCTCTCTGCAGTGTCTGCCATGCCTGAAGCATGGCTTGGCACAGTATTTGCTAAGTGAATGAAGACAGTGTGTAAACTAATGAGAAATCTAAACGTCAAATACACACACATCAAAATAAAAACACAAAAGCCAGTAGGAAAGAAAATGTGCTATCAGAATAAAACAATTTTGATAATTTAATATCACTGAAATAAAAGGTAAAATTTCAAAGGGCAAGATAGATAAAACTCTTTATAAATTTCAAAGCTTTAGCATAACAACAACAATAGTTTTAACAGTTACACTATATAAAGAGTCAGAATTCAGAGTGCAGAAGAAGAATCTTAGACATAATTGAAGTGCAGGTGGGAGGAGACAGTTACTAAAATATCCAAAGACACGGTGATGGGATATTCATTCGTAAGGCGCAGCCAGGGCAGTCTCAGAGGCGAGTAGTAAAGCCGGAGAAATGACAGAAAAATTTAAAGTCATAGGAAACAGGAAATTTAAGTTCAAATATAAATTACTCTTATCAACATTCAAAGATATAAACAGATATCCAAAGAATTGTCCACATTTATTTATGAGTGGTAAATCATAGCCTTTCTTAAAGCAAACAGAAAATTAGAATGAGTCCTTTAAATGGGCTGAAAGGGATAAGATATAGATGCTGAAAGTTCACATGTCAATTCTGTAGTCTACAACATGGAATGTAAATCCCAGGTGCTTTTAAAGCCACATCAGGGAAGACTTGAGTTCACTGTGCTAGGCCTCACAGCAAATAAAACAAATGATAACACTCATTCCAGGATCACTGAAGCCCTTTTACCTCTCCAAACTCATTATAACTCAATGTTAATTTTTTAACTATGTGAAATTGAACAGAGATGAAAGAGGGTATTCTAACCAAGCAGGACAAGATAAATGCCACTATTAACATACAATATATTGACCAGTCATAATAGTGACAAACTATTACTTACATTAGATGATTACAAGAGAAAATAGACTGTGTCTGATTAGTGGAGTGGTTGTCATGTGTTGGTAACTATGGTGCTCACGATTTTACATATTTAAAATGACCACCAACACTGAATCCTTGAGGTCAGAAATGTCACATATTGTGACTCTTTTCCCAAGAAGCACAGCAAGTAACGTTCCAGCTTCTGAAGTCAGGATCTTGGATGATCCTGAGAGACTGCTGATCAGGTACCATTCTGGAGCTCTCTGCAAGGCCCACTCCCAACTTAGGGGGTTTATAGGGTTCCAACTCCTCCCCTTGGTCCTGAGTCTCTCATAATGGACTAGCTCTCTTCCTCAAATGGCAGTCTGGGAAGTAAATTTCGGCTTCAGAGACAGAGAGGCAGCTATAGTCATCAGGAGTCTAGTGTGAGTGGTTTGCCAGGTCTGCCCCACTGTGGCTCCCTCGTATTTCCCCCTCACATACCGTACTCTTACTTCAAAATATTAATACAAGTAAAGAGCACACATTTTTAAAATTCTGAAATCTACTGAAAGCAAAAGCTAGGGTAAATGAAAAAGACCACAAACAGCCGCTACCCCACTAGTCTGTAAACTCTACAGGCATAGGGCCCTTAACTATTTCTGTTCACCATTAAATCCCCAAGAATTGCACAGAGGTAAAAAGATATCTGTAATTTTAAAATAGAAAGCCACATGAAGAGAAGTTTCATTTATTTATAAGAAATTAGATGAAATATATATTTAAGTATCCTGTAAATGTTAATAGAACTATTATCTTCTGAAGTGTAAATGAATTAAGGGAAAGTATTTGAATAACAATTTTAGTAAGGAAACACATCTCAAACACAGCAGAAGAGAAGTCCAAAACAAATTAATGAGTAAGGCTGAACACTTTTCAGGCTTTTTAGCTGAAACAAGAAGAATATATGTAGGACTGTGAAGATAGGCAAAATGGCTTGTAACATACGTTGTTTGCCTCTTCAGACCCCTATGGTTCAGAGGGGCAGCCTCTAAGTTCCAAGCGATTTGTCCTTCCCAGTTTGATTTCCTGCCGTCTCAGGGTCTTGGTGTTTGCCCCTTCCCTCTACTCAGAACATTTTTTCCAGGGTTCACACCTCCCTTCCTTCAGCCAAGAGGATTCCCGGACCTGGCCATCTCTACTTTCACCTCATCCTCCCCGGCATGCTTCACTTCGGAGAACTCAGTCCATTGGACTCTCAGTACAGAGAAAGCATCTTCATTGGTTTAGCGAGCTTGTAAGCTTCATGAGGTTAAGGGCTCTGTTCATTTTTTCTCATTGCTCCTACCACTTAGAAGAATACCTGCCCCATGGAAAGTACTCAGGATACATTACTTGAATGAATAAGACAGTATTTGGTCTGAAGCTTAGGCATATAATTCCCCAATGATTTCAGTATACAATTAAGAATGGAACAAACTTTATATATGGAGCAAATTCCATTTAAAAAATCTCAATGAATGAGCCAAAGTTTCCTGACTACAAATGTGGTGTCGGAAAAAGAGATTTGTCTGCAAAAGAACTAAATGTGGTAAAAGATAACCAGAGAACAGGAAATCTTTTCCTCTAACATTTGATTTCACAGACACAAGAGGAGGCTCATGATACCAGTGAGCTGGAAATGCATAAGACCACACAAGCAGCTGCACTGTTTACTGCTTCTCTGTAAGTGAAAGTTATTAATCAAGGACAGCAACAATAAAACATTGCTTTCCATCATGGATCAGTTTTTCCCAGTTAGCAGCTCAGCAGAGCTGACATTTATTTAGCAGCTGGGGCCAGATGCAAATCTTTCCCCCACTGCCGCCCCGGCTCCAGAGCTGGACAGGAATTAGGCAGGTGTGGACCTAGAAGCACTGCAGCTCAGTGGGCAGGGAAGGAATCGAGAGAAGGTGCACCCTGCCATGAGCAGGCCACAGGTTCTGATTCCAGGAAATCCAAAGGTGAAAGAGACAGGGCCTTGCCTTGCCCTCCTGTAGCCTGCCTTATGGGTGTCGATTAGACAGGGTTTGAAGAGGCTACAAAAGGGAGGCCACCGGGATTAAGAAAGGCATCCTGAGATGGTGACAAAATATGGGAGTGGGAGGATAGAGATCCAAAGGAGGGAGAGATGACATGGACATATCAAAGTAGGGTCCATGGGCACAGGGAGGGGAATACCACACACTGGGACCTGTCAGGGAGATGGGAGGAAGGAGAGCATCAGGATAAATAGCTAATCCATGCAGGGCTTAATATCTAGGTGATGGGTTGATGGGTGCAGCCAATCACCACGGCACATGTTTACCTATGTAACATAATGCATGTCCTGCAATGTATCCCAGAACTTAAATTAAAAAGAAATAGTAGGGTCCACGGGGGTGGAGAGGTGATGAGACATTCTAATGGGGGTGGGGATCATCCGCATGAGCAAAAGGAGAGACAAATGCACTGGCAATGTTTGGGGAACAGAATGCTATACTGATGTAATGTAAGTAGAAGCTATTCTGGAGCAAATTATATATGCCAGTCTACAGTTTGTTCAGCAGGCACTGGGGAGCTGGCAATGGCTCCGGAGCAGAGGACAGCATTGCTTTATCCGGCCCTTTCACCAGTGCTATCCTCCCAACCGTTCTACTTGCCTCCAGCCCAGCCCAAGGCCCAGCCCTATAGTTCGGAAACTTTTCTTCCTCACACTCATAACCCCAATTTTGTACGATTTTTCCTTATTCTTTTGCAATTCTATTTTTCTTCAAAAATGTTTATAATTACAATTTGGAACAATATACAGGGTTGTTACTCCACCAGAGTGACAAATGCTAACCAGACTAAACAAATGTGACATCTTGGTTTGCCTTTGTATGCTCAAGGCATATGAAGGTATAGTTCCCTTAGAGTTTTGAAATGCTCAAAGTAGACTAAGGGCTCTCATAGGGAATCAGAACACTGATGACACAGGACAAGGTAACAGTCCCCAAATGCACCCTGCTCCCGGTGACTCTGATGAAAGGCAAGGCTGCACACACTGCTTCTGTCCGTCCACTCTCCACACCGTCAGGGCCATGACTTTCCGTCTCTCACCACTACTGCTTAGCACACAGGAGGGCTGGAAAATATTTGTTGAAATAATGGTATCGATTTTTGTCATGTGTTTACATTTTAGCCACAGAGGCGAATTGGAGCTCTCAAAAGTCAGAGTAGAAAGCATACGTGGGACTCTGTTCTCACAACACCCTCCAGTTCTTGGCTTTTTCTAAGGACTCAGCCGCTGCTCTGGAAGGCTGACCACGCTTTAACAACCTCACCAAATCTGTCAGCTCTTCTGACTTACTAACTCCAAAATGAAGAACAGTTGCCCCACTAACATTCCTTGAGTTTGAGAACCTTCATTTCTAAAACATTGGTTGTGCGCCCCCCAACCTGACTTCAGTTATAACTCCTTGGTCACAATTCTCTGCCACTTCCACATCCTCTGAGAACCTCTGGTCCTATTCCTGAAAGCCTCTCATTCTTTTTCAGCTAAAAAATACATTACATAATTTTAAAATAAATGCTAATTTGTTTTAATTAGTTAAATTATTTAAAACAAATATTAAACTAAGTCTCCTGGCTTTTTATTTTTAGAAAATCTTGATTTAAAAATACTTTGAGACTCCAACTATCAGAAATTAGCCATATTAGATGTTTTTTCTCTGTCATTTTACAGTTTATCAGTTGCTGATAAATACAGAAAAACCTGTCATGATTTCTGTACAAGAAAATGTCACCAGAAGTAACTACCCAGGTTTTTCTAGAGAAAAACTCACAGAGATTCTTTACAGATAAACAGAAATAACAAATCAACTTACCTAATGGAATTTATTATAGCAGGAATACTTAACTAAGAATTCACAGGGTCCATGGACAAAACTCAGGAGAGTACACAGATTTGGCTTAAAAAATTAAAAAATGCGTGTCTTCATTTTCACTCAATTCTATCTGAAATTTGGAATTCCCTTCTATTTTGAATGTAAGCCAACAATCCTCAGTAATAACAGTACTTGCGACCTTTCCACCAATAGAGACAGCAGCCATTTCAACACTACTATACAGTCACTGCAGATGACTGGAGGCATCACTTGTGCCCGTCACTGCTTTGAAGTTCCAATGTTTACCAGGCCCACTGCCAGGTCTTGTGCTATAATGTGTTATGGCACATTATTATATCACAAACCTGGTTTTTAGGTATATTAACAGATTAAGAGTCAGTTTCCTTGGCAATTCTATGCATTTGGTTTATACCTCTAAAACATTATTCTGGGGGGCGGAGCAAGATGGCCGAATAGGAACAGCTGCAGTCTCCAACTCCCAGCG
>NW_012117332.1:515452-577150 GCF_000951035.1 Colobus angolensis palliatus | reverse complement strand
AAAAAAAACATTATTCTGAGAATATCCATAGACTTCATCAGATTGCTGAAGGAGTCCATGGAATAAGAAAGGTTAAAACATCTCCTGTAAATCATGTGGTAGTGACAAAATTTCAGTATTTTAGAATGTGCTTAAAAAAGAAAAGTCACTAAATCTCTCTCACCACCTATATCGAGCTGGATAAATAAGCTCTCGTCAGCCATTTTGAAATCTGCACGTGTGTAACCTAAAAGCATTATTGTTACATAACCAATTGCTCAATGGTTTGGGTCATTCAATAGGTTCCTGATCTCAATGACAAAGCTCCAAAAGTACATAAAGACACTAAGGCATTAACATGACACTAGAGTTGTACATATAATCAAAAATTAAACAATGAAATTAGCTTTCAAATGCATTTTGTAATGTTTTTAACTTTAATCTGAGTTATTTTGATCATATACATACTAAGATGAGTTAGCATCCCCCAAGCTCTCTGTTGGCAGAGAGTGATAGCGCAGGAATGAATAAAGGGACTGATTACATGAAGGGTATTTAGCCAATGACCTGTACCCCTAGGGATTAAAAATCCGGGGAATAAAAATCAGGGGATTAAAAATATTTGTTGGAAGATAATCAAGAGATAAATAGAAGATTTAATGTTTGCTGCCAGTTACCACCCAGATTATAGTAATTTGGGGACAAATAATGAAAAGTCACTTCAGCTACATATAAAGAGACTGAAACACAGTAAACATCATACAGTCTTCATTATTATATTATTATAAAGTTTTACTTTCCTTTTACGAATACTATAATTACATGTAGAATGGTCACTACTATAACACTGAAATAGGAAGAGAGCAGTAACACTGGCATCTAAATAGCTAATAATTCTTTCGTTAATAGATAAAATGACAGAACAACAACAAAAAAGGAGAACTCACTGAAATGTTTCAATGACTGAGATGCCACAACATGGCCTGTCGTTACAACAATGTAAGTCTCCACTACCCACACGCGAGAGTTCATTTCCGACAAGAAGCAGAGCTAAGGTTTCCAGGCAGAACAAATAACTCAGTGTTGGGAGCCTTCAATCCCACTGGCAAGTGGTATATCCAAGTCTTTGTAAGTTACAAAACAAGAGAGGCCAATGCAACATCATATTGTGCAGATAATAAGCTGTCTTCCCTCCTTCCTCACCTCGATTTCTCTTGACCTCTCTCCTCCAAAAATAGCAGATAGTAAATTAATTTTAGAAGGAATATTAAAAAAAATCTAAGCTATGAGAGAAATGTAAAAGAGCTTTTTTAAAATAAGTAAGCCCTCATGAGAGACCTACATGTTTCACTAGAAATATTTTATTGAAAGATTTGAAAAGAAGGATCAGAAGCTCAAAACCCACAAGAACCGTGTGATCTACTGGCAAGCAAAAGACGGAAAATGGGAAAAGATGCCTTTAACAAAATGGAATGAAACTAAAATAATGCTCAAGAAAGAACAGAGTGGGGTTCAAGGACACACATGCAAAATAAATAAGAAGAGCAACCAGATACAGAGAGAAGGCTGCTGGGGAAGCAGGCACAGGAGGGATGCAGAGGCTCAGGAAAGGAACAGTCACATGTTTTCTCTCTACTTGCTGTGTAAGACACAAGGCAGGTTCCAAGTCTCAAACTGCTGTTTGAGACAGGTAGGTAGGAACACTGTTAAATATCAAGGAGTCTCTAGATCTAACAGACAAACTAAAGTGTCGACCAATTGCTAAGAATGACGCATTCAAGAAGTCAGGAGTGATACTGTAGAACTATATGCACTATGATGAAAATGCCAACAGATTACTAATGCCCATAAAAAGGTAACCAATGGGCCGGACACAGTGGCTCACGCCTGTAATCCCAGCACTTTGGGAGGCCGAGGTGGGCGGATCACTTGAGGTCAGGAGTTCGAGACCAGCCTGGCCAACATGGTGAAACCCCGTCTCTACACACACACACAAAAAAAGGTAAACAATGGTCACACTGCAGATAAACTCAAATTGCCAGGATATTGTTAGATATCATTTTCATAGTGAAAAATCTAGCAAAGTCTATGGCAGCACACCAAATCAAGGAATAAAGATAATCCCATGGCAAAAAGTGAAGTGGCTTTGTGAGAGTCAATACCACCTCACTATTTTTGCAAAATTATTTAAGGGATAAATAAGCATATGAGCAAGGAAGAATGAGGGGGAAACCCATGGATATAATTCACCTAGACTGTCATAGGCCATGACAAATACTATAACAAAGTGCATTTCAGAAAGTAGTAACATTGACTCTGAGACTGGGAGAATGTTCCAGCTTCCAGTCAACAACAGCAGGCTCTGCTGCATCTCCAGTGCCTCCCACCCCACTATAATCAGGAACCTTCGGGCAGAAAACTAAAAGTAGGAATAAAATATACAAGCTGAAAAAGCAAAATATACAAAGTAGATCCTGTCAATGACCAGTTTAGAGATTATTCTTACTTAATGTTTTAAAAACAATCTAGGAAAGGGAATACACTATGAAAATCTCCTAAGGCTCTACTGTTTTTCCAGAAAAGTAGAAAGTCACATTAGGAATAGGAAACTGCAAGATCTCTTGGGGCTACCTAAGGGACTTGAAAAACGTGAAGAAAATTCAAATTGGACCATTTGAAGACAATGCATTTCAAACAGAAGGGGAACAAATAAAACCACAGTCTCAGAGTGCTGAATATCCAAAGTTTCCTAAACACACCAGGCTTTGGTTTGACACTAAAAAGCCAAGAAAATGTAGTCTCAACAAAGAATAAGCAGAGCAGAAAGTAGAGTCCCTCTGTAGAAGCCTGAGGTTCTTGCACCCCAGGAGGCTGTGAAGTCCTGATAACTACACTTTGAAATGGTCACCTGGAACTCGAAAAATATCTACACAACTCAAAAAAAAAAAAAAACTGTTCCACGAAACAGAGCAGCTAGTATACGAAGAATGTTACCAAAAAAATTAGACTTCTTTGGCTTGTGAACTCTAGGTCAGGAAGTAGTACAATGATTTAGTCTTTGTAAAATAATAAAGAATATGGATAGAGATGATATATCAGCCCATTGAGTCCAGAAGACCTGAATGAGGGTATACCCTTTGTTTAAGTCTGATTACATTAATAGAAAAGAAGGTTGTCTTCAACTGACCAATATTTGAAGAACAATGTGCTTATTCTGCTCCATTTGGAGGAGCCCATTCTCTTGAGAAGCAAATCATGCATACATAAAACCATGAATTTTACAGGTAAATTTAATAACAGGAACTACCTCTGTCTTGTTCACCAGTATGTGCCTAAACCAGTGCCTGGCACTTAATAGGAACACAGAAATGTTTCTTGAGGGAATGAATGAATAAGAGCAGGGTGTTCCAATACCATCCAATACGGCATAGATCCTCAGAGAAGAGTGTTTCCAAAGGGCTTCTTCTTCTCTAGATGCCTTTTTCTAAATTTCATGTTTAAGTTTCTAATGGAGAATAATTTCAATAATAACAATGATGTAACAAACCTAATATAAGCATATGATTAGGCAATTCAGCAAGATATATTATTCCCTAAGAGGAAAAAATTAATGATAATAGTATACTGTTATTAATACTTCTGGTATTAATGTTTAGTAGTATTAAACATTACTTTAAAACTAACATCTTTCTAATAGCAACAAAAGGTATTCACCACATACTTTCCAAAATGGAAAAACATGAATGCTGTGTTTTCAACTTTTTCATATTTAAACTGTTATGCAATGCAATATTTAGATTTTATGGGAAAATGCACCCCACACTGAACAGGATATATGTCTTATTTTCTTTTGAATATTGCTCATGATTATTCTACAGCAATGCAGGTCAATGTCTGTTTCCTTGGGATCTGCGGGCTGATGAGAAACAAGCAAAGCAACTGAAGACAAGAGGCTGGAAGAGAATGATGCCTGTACCTATGGCACTGTAGGAAAGCAGAGGAACTGATAAACAGAAATTAGGTCAAAGTACAGGGAAAAAAAATCACTATCCAAGTTGGAGTTCAGCAAAAGAATCACAAAGCAGAGGAAGAAAATTACTAATTTGCTATGACAAGTAATTCCACTGGGTAAGTGAAAAGATGCTTGTGTATGTGTGAATAATGAATGAGAAACAAGAAGAAATCGACATTGAAAGTTATTTATGACAATTAACTAAAAATCCATATTTTGCCAATAACCAACAGGCAAAGAAATCAGCCTCTCTAAGCCTCAGTTTCTCTCTCCTAAATACCATACCGTGACTCTTCTATGGGTTCACGATGCCACACAAGTATCTAGCAAACATAAATTTGAAGATCAGAAGAAACAAAGAAAATCAACACTCAATGTTCAATTCAAAATAGCCAGTGAGGGAGAGTGGCCGATTAGAAGCAGCTACAGTCCATGGCACTCATGGAGAGGAGTGAAAGGGGTGAGTGAATACAGCACCCTCAACTGAAACATCTACGTTCTCGCATTGGAACAGATTAGGAAAACAACTCAGCCCATGGAAAATGCAGAAAAGCAGGGTGGGGCAGTGGCCCACCTGGGAGCATCATGGAGCCAAGGGAACCCCCACTCCCAGCCAAGGGAAGCGATGAGCGATTGTGTGACCCTCGGAAAACATGCCTCTCCCGCAGATCTTTGCAACTCACGGATCAGGAGATCCCCTTGTGAGCCCATGTTACCTGGGCCTTGGGTCTGACACACAGAGCTGTGTGGAGTCTTGGCAGAACAGCTGCTGAGGCACCCACACAGACCCAGAAGCTTTCCATAGTCAAGTCCCCAGGATCCCCAGCAAATATGTCTACAGCTAAGGCAAGGCAGGAGGTCCGCACATACCCTAGGAGAGGGGCTGAATCCAGGGAACCAAGCAGCATCATTCTGCGGTCCCCACTTCCACTGCACCTCACAAGATAAGACCTACTGTCTTGGAATTCCAGCTGGCCACGAGCAATAGAGCGGAGATTGCCTGAGACCAGACGGAGCCCATGGAGAGAGGGGCAGGCTGCCACCTGGGTGGCCAGACAACTCAGCTATTCCAACCTGCGGGCTTTGGAGAGTCCAAAGGGTCCCAACGAGGTAGAACCACAGCAGCTTTGCCAGATAATGGCCAGACTGCTACTTTAGGCAGAACATCAATCTACTCCTCCTCACTGGGCGGGACCTACCTGGTGGGCCCTCCAGCCATGCCCAAGGGCATGTATTAGGGACAGAGCTCTGATGTCTCCCTGGGACGAGTGCCTGGAAGAGGAAAGGGCCACCACCTGGGTTGGTTGGACAACTCAGCCATTCCAGCCTGCCAGCTTTGGAGAGTCCAAGCCAACTGGGGCAGAGGGGGTTCCCCACCATGACAGCTGTTTTGTAGAGGTGTGGCCAGACTGCTTCTTTAAGCAGGACTCCATTACACTCCTCCTTGTGGGGTGGGTCCTACCAGCTGGGGCCTCCAGCCACTCCCTCCCACTCCATGTTCTATAGGGTCTAAAGAGCTCTAATTTCACCCTGGACAGAGTGCCTGAGTGGTAAGGCAGGTCATCACCTTGCCGATTTGGGCTTCTCAGCCAGTCCAGCCTGTGGGCCATGGAGAGCCCAATCGGGCTGATGAGATCCCCAACACAGCATAGCTGCTCTACCAAAAAGCAGCCAGATTTTTTTTTTTAAGTGGGTTCCTGATCTTGTTCCTCCTGAGTGGGTGAGACTTCTAACTAGAGTCTCCAGCCACCTCCTCCACGTGTGTTCAGGCCAGCAATAGGTCAGTACCCTTGTGGGATGAAGCTTCCAGAGGAAGGGGCAAGCTGCCATCTTTGCTATTTCACAGGCTTCACTGGTGATAGATACTGGAAAAACTGAAGCAACTAGGGTCTGGAGTGGCCAGACTATTAAAAACAAACAAACATACAAACACAAAACAACAAAAACAAAACCACAAGAACTCCATCCAAAGGTCAGCAACTCATTTGTAAATAAGCCCACAAAGATGAGAAAAAAATCAACACAAAAACTCTGAAAACTTAATAAGCCGGAGTGCCCCTTTTCCTCCAAATGACCACAGTACCTCTCCAGCAAGGGCTCAGAACTGGGTTGAGGATGAGATGGTTGAAATAACAGAAGGAGACTTCAGAACGTGGGTAATAATGAACTTTGCTGAGCTAAGGGAGCATGCTGTAACCCAGTGTGAAGAAGCTAAGAACCATGACAAAACAATACATATGGGTGCTGACAGCCAAAATAGCCAGTTTAGAGAGGAACAGAACCAATCTGTTAGAGCTCAGCTAAAAAACATGCTACAAGAACTTTACAATGTAATCACAAGTAGTAATAGCAGAACAGACCAAGTGGAGAAAAGAATCTTAGAGCCTGAAGACTGTCATTCTGAAATAAGACAGGCAGAAAAGAATAGAGAAAAAAGAATGAAAAGAAATGAACAAAACCTCTGAGAAATATGGGATTATGCAAAGAGAATGAATCTACAACTGACTGGGATACTTGAAAGACATGGAAAGAATGGAACCAAGTTGGAAAATATACTTCAGGTTATCATCTAGAAGAACTTCCTCAGCCTAGCAAGATAGGCCAACATTCAAATTCAGGAAATCCAGAGAATCCCAGTAAGATACTTCATAAGAAGATGATCCCCAAGACATATAATCATCAATTCTCCAAGGTCAAAATAAAAGAAAAAATGTTGAGGGCAGCCAGTGAGAAAGGCCAGATCACCTACAAAAGGAAGCCCATCAGATTAACAGCAGACCTCTCAGTGGAAACTCTACCAACCAGAAGAGAGTGGTGGCCAATATTCAACATTCTTAAAGAAAAGAATTTCCTATCTAGAATTTCATATCTGTCCAGACTAAGCTTCATAAGTGAAGGAGAAATAAGATCCTTTTCAGACAAATAAATGCTGAGGAAATTGGTCACCACCAGATCTGCCTTGCAAGAGCTCGTGAAGGAAGCGCTAAATATGAAAAGGAAAACCTGTTACCAGTCACTACAAAGACATACTGAAGTACACAGACCAGTGACACTATGAAGTAACCACATAAACAAGTCTGCAAAATACCCAGCTAGCATCATGACAGGATTTAATCCACACATAACAATACCAACCTTAAATGTAAATGCGCTAAATGCTCCAATTAAATGACACAGAATGGCAAGCTGGATAAAAAAACAAGACCCATGTCGTGTTCAAGAGACACATCTCACGTGCAAGGACACACTTAGGCTCAAAATAAAGAAATGAAGGAAAATTTACCAAGCAAATAGAAAACAGAAAAAAAGCAGGGGTTGCAATCCTAGTTTCTGACAAAACAGACTTTAAACCAACAAAGATTAAAAAAAAAAAAAAAGACAAAGAAGGGCATACATAATAACAGTAAAGGGCTCAATTCAACAAGAAGAGCTAACTATCCTAAGAGCTAATTATATAAACACTCAATAAAGGACCACCCAAGTTCATAAAGCAAGTTCTTAGAGACCTTCAAAAAGACTTAGACTCCCACACAATAATAGTGGGAGACTTTAACACTCCACTGATAATATTAGACAGATCATCAAAACAGAAAATTAACCAAGATATTTTGGACCTGAACTCAGTTCTGGATCAAGTGGAACTGATGGATATTTACAGAACTGTCCACCCAGAAACATTCTTCTCATAGCTACATGAGACTTACTCTAAAATTAACCACATAATCAGAGGTAAAACACTCCTCAGGAAATGTAAGAGAACTGAAATCACAGCAGTCTCTCAGACCACAGCTCAATCAAATTAGAACTCAAGACTAATAAACTCACTCAAAACTACACAACTATCAATACATGGAAACTGAACACCTGCTCCTTAATGACTCTTGGATAAATAATGAAATGAAGGCAGAAATCAAGAAGTTCTTTGAAACTAATCAGAACAAAGAGACAACATACCATAATTTCTGGGACACAGCTAAAGATGTATTAAAAGAAAAATTCACAGCACTAAATGCCCACATCAAAAAGCTAGAAAGATCTCAAATTAACAACCTAACATCAGAATTAATAGAACTAGAGAACCAAGAGCAAACAAACCCCAAAGCTAGCAGAAGACAAAAAATAACCAAGATCAGAGCTCAACTAAAGAAGATAGAGACATGAAAAATCCTGCAAAAAAAAAAAACAAAAAAACAAAAAAACAAATCCGGTTGGATTTTGGAAAAAAAATTAATGAAATAGATAGACTGCCAGCTAGACTAATCAAGAAGAAAAGAGAGAGGATTCAAATAAACACAATCAGAAATGATAAGGGGGATATCACCACAGGTCCCACAGAAATACAAGCAACCATCAAAGAATACTACAAACACCTATAAGCATATAAACTAGAAAATCTAGAAGAAATGGATAAATTCCTGGACACATACACTCTCCCAAGACTGAACCAGGAAGCAATGGAATCCCTGAATAGATCAATAATGAGTCTGAAATTGAGGCAGTCAAACCAAAGAAAGCCCAGGGCCAGAGAGATTCATAGCTGAATTCTACCAAAGGTACAAAGAGGAGCTGGTACCATGTCTACTGAAATTATTCCAAAAAATTGAGGATGAGGGACTCCTTCCTAACTCATTCTAAGAAACCAGCATCATGCTGATACTAAAACCTGGCAGAGGTACAACAAAAAAAGAAAATTTCAGGCCAATATCTTTGATGAACATCAGTGCAAAAATCCTCAACCAAATACTGGCAAACCGAATCTAGCAGCACATCAGAAAGTTTATCCATCACGATCAAGTTGGCTTCATCCCCAGGATGCAAGGTTGGTTTAACATACACAAATCAATAAATGTGATTCGTCACATAAACAGAACACAAAACACATGATTATCTCAATAGATGAGAAAAGGCCTTTGATAAAATTCAACATCCCCTCATGTAAAAACTCTCAGTAAACTAAGTATTAACAGAACATACTTCAGCCAGGTGTGGTGGCTCACACCTGTAGTCCAGGCACTTTGGGAGGCTGAGGCAGGCAGATCACCTGAGGTCAGGAGTTCCAAGACCAGCCTGGCCGACATGGTGAAATCCTATCTCTACTAAAAATACAAAAATTAGCCAGACATGGCGGTAGGTGTCTGTAATCCCAGCTACTTGGGAGGCTAAGGCAGGAGAATCACTTGAATCCGGGAGGCAGAGGTTGCAGTGAATATTATAAACCCACCGCCATTATTATATTGAATGAGCAAAAGCTGGAAGCATTCCCCTTGAAAACCAGCACAAGACAAGGACGTCCTCTCTCACCACTCCTATTCAACATATATTGGAAGTTCTGGCCAGGGCAATCAGGTAAGGGAAAGAAATATAGGGTATTCAAACAGGAAGAGAGGAAATCAAACTATCTTTGTTTGCAGATGACATGATCCTATATCTAGAAAACCCCATTGTCTCAGCCCAAAAACTTCTTAAGCTGATAAGCAACTTCAGCCAACTCTCAGGATCGCTGTGCAAAAACTACTAGCATTCCTGCACACCAACCACATGCAAGCTGAGAGTAAAATCATGAATGAACTCCCATTCACAATTGCCACAAAAGGAATAAAATACCCAGGAATACAGCTATCAAGGGAAGTAAAGGACCCCTTCAAGGATAACTACAAACCACTGCTCAAAGAAATCAGAGATAACAAAAACAAATGGAAAAACATCAAATGCTCATGGATAGGAAGGACAATATCATGAAAATGGCCATATTGTCCAAAGCAATTTATATATTCAATGCTATTCCCATTAAACTACCATTGACATTCTTAATGGAATTAGAAAAAGACTATTTTAAAATTCATATGGAACACAAAAAGAGTCCAAACAGTCAAGACAATGCTGAGCAAAAAGAACAAAACTGGAGACATCGTGCTACCTGAATTCAAAGTATCCTACAAGGCTACAGTAATCAAAACAGCATGGTACTGGTATAAGAACAGACACATAGACCAAGGAAACAAAATACAGAACCCAAAAATAAGACCGCACACACAACCAACTGATCTTTGACAAACCTGACAAAAACAAGCAATGGGGAAAGGATTCCTTAGTTAATAAACGGTGACAGGAGAACTTGCTAGCCATATACAGAAAATTGAAACTGGATTCCTTCCTTATACCATATACAAAAATCAACTCAACATGGACTAAAGACTTAAATGTAAAACCCAAAACTCTAAAATCCCTAGAAGAAAATCTAGGCAACACCATTCAGGACATAGGCACAGGTAAAGATTTCCTGACCAAGGCACCAAAAGCAATTGCAACAAAAGCAAAAATTGACAGATTGTATCTAATTAAACTAAAGAGCTTCTGTACAGCAAAAGAAACGATCAACAGAGTAAACAGACAACCTATAGAATGGAAGAAAATTTATCCAATCTACCTCTGACAAAGGTCTAATATCCGGCGTCCATAAGGAACTTAAATCTACAAGAAAAAAATAAACCATTAACCAAGTGGGCAAAGAACATGAACAGACACTTCTCTAAAGAAGACACACATGTGGCCAACAATCATATGAAAAAAAAAGCTCAACATCACTGATCATTAGAAAAATGCAAATCAAAACCACAATGAGACACCATCTCATGCCAGTCCAAAAGGCTATTTAAAATGTCAAAAAAAAAACAACAGATGCTGGCAAGGTTGTGGAGAAAAAGAAATGCTTTTACACCGTTGGTGAGAGTGTAAATTAGTTCAACCATTGTGGAAGACAGTGTGGTAATTCCTCAAAGACCTACAGGCAGAAATATCATTTGATCCAGCAATCCCATTATACCCAAAAGAATATAAATCATTCTATTATGAAGATACACACATGCGTATGTTCAGTGCAGCACTATTCACATTAGCAAAGGCGTGGAATCAACCTAAATGCCCATCAATGATAAACTGAATTAAGAAAATGTGGCACATATACACCATGGAATACTATGCAGCCATGAAAAGGAATGAGACAATGTCCTGCAGGGACATGGATGGAGCTAGAAGCCGTTATCCTCAGCAAACTAACAGAATAGAACAGAAAACCAAGTACTGTGTGTTCTCACTTATAAGCGGGAGGTGAATGATGAGAATATGACACACAGTGGGGAGTGACACACACTGGGGCCTGCCAGAGGGTGGGGAATGAGAAGAGGGAGAGCATTGGGAAGAATAGCTAATGAATTCTGGGCTTAATACCTAGATGATGAGATCATCTCTGCAGACAATCACCATGGCACATGTTTACATGTGTAACAAACCTGCACATCCTGCACATGTACCCCTGAACTTAAAATAAAAGTTAGAAATCCTCGCCACCCTCCCCCGACCCAAAAAAAAAGAAATAGAGAGTGAGTAATCTAATGAGAGGTATAATTAGGAAACAGGGCTGGCCCTGAGGGTGAAAACAAGACATCTGGGCATCACTGAATATCCAGGCCAGTACACTACAACTGCTCCTAGAGACCCTAATGTCCTTTATAAATCTACCCCCTTAACACCTTGGATCTCTCATGACTCCTTGGCCTATAGGCAAAATTCTTCAAACAGGTTTCCTGGTCTCTATCTGGCCTTTCTACAATCCATCCTCCATGCTACCAAAATTATCTTTCTAAATTATAAAACCCACTCAGGTCACACCCTTCTAAAAGTATAATGGCTCCCAGAGCTTTCGGGTGAAGTTCAAACAGCTTAGCTTAAATAATTCCAGTAGGCCACAATTCCCACTGCTGCCACTCTCTGTACAACAACGATGAAATTTTAAATTAGAAAATTAAAAAGGCATGACTGGGTGGAACTGGCCTCAAACAACAAAAGCTACTGAAAAACAAAGCAGAAAGTAAGGCTGAAGCTGTGAGTCTGTTGGGAGTTCAAGGCAAAGGTGGGGTTTCAGCCCCCATGAGTAATAGGATAACAGCTAAAAGCACCTAGTGAAAAGGGAATTCAGTCAGGCTTGTTGCTTAAAATCCAATGCAGAGGCAGAATTTTCCTGCCCACGAAAAAAGATTAAAGGAGTTGTTTCTTTTTTATTTAACATAAAGTTAAGTGTCTAAAAAAGAGGCACATGGCAACAGACAAAACTTTACGCAAGGGTCTGCTCCAGACGCCTGCTGGCTTTTCCACCGAACAGAGCTGTTAGATTTCCAATATCAGAGCTGGATGAAGCTCTATGCCACCAATATAGAACTGGTTCTGGACCAGAGCATCCTAGAGGCTGAATGGTGGCAGC
Source organism: Colobus angolensis palliatus (assembly GCF_000951035.1). Classification (NCBI taxonomy): domain Eukaryota; kingdom Metazoa; phylum Chordata; class Mammalia; order Primates; family Cercopithecidae; genus Colobus; species Colobus angolensis. The sequence continues at coordinate 564,902 of NW_012117332.1, read as the reverse complement.
CACACAACCATTAACATATGGGATAAGAATATAAGAGGGGTAGGGTTCCTATTTAATACAGGCTTGCAAACCAATTTTTTTTAAAGAACATTAATGTCAAGAAAGAACCAATAAGAACTATTTAATATTAAACTGAAGAGAACATTTACTATGGAGAACATGAAAATAAGATAGCATTCTGAAAATGACTTTGAAGTATATCTCTTTAACAATGACTTTTAAATATGTCTTAAAGAAACCAAGAAAAAAAAAATCAGCTAAAAACAAGCAAGCATTTTTATAAGCTGGCTAAAATGAAACAACAGATTTGAAAAGGAACCAAAATTCTGGAAATAAAACATTCAAACAACAAAACTCAAAATATAGAAAGGTGCAAGGCTTTAGAAAACACACCTAGAAAACTCATAGCAAGAACAGACACCAGAAGAAGTCACATAGGCAGAAAACAGCCCAGTTCAGTGAAAAGAGGGAGCGAGAGAAGGATGAGTGGTAACCAAACAAGGAAGAGGTGGGCTACTAAAACTCAGATCTTCAAGAATTAAATGGTGGCAGAAGTTTACTAGTCTTAAAACATAGCTTAAAGGAAAACGGGCAAGTCAGAATTTTCCCCTGGCACTAGTGGTATTTGGGAAATGGTGCATTTCCATAATATAAGAACCATTGTATTTTTCTACAGCTTCACGATGCACAAAGCTTAGCTTGGTACATTGGCATATTTATGACCCTTTGAAAAATGGATGACCTAGAAAACTAGTGAGGGCCCATAATTTCAAGTTTCAACATTTCTTTTACTCAAAATAACATTGCTTTCCTTTATAAGATTTATTTCAATAAGACAAGGTCTTGAATCACAGGTAATCTGTAAATGTGTTCTTAAAAACAAGTGAGAAAAGGAGCTTCCCCTGGGAGTTTTCTAAAGTCAAGTGAGATGTTACCTGCTTTCCCTACTTCAAATTACTCTTGCTTCTTTCCAGGTTAACTATCCAGGGAAGTACCAGTGCAGTCTGGAGAAGTATAATATGAAAACAGTGTGCCTCCCTCAATGCTGGATGCTGATACGGGGTACAGTGGCAGGGAAAAAAAGGATATGGCTTCTAAAGTTACCATCAACAAGGACCCAGAACTTGTATCTGTGAATTCCCTATGAAACCTAGTCTTTCACTACCTTAAAAAGGGCACAAAATATATTAAGAATTAAATACCTAAGAAAGTTGTCTTAAGGTTCTAAGAATGTGGTGCTACATGATCAGAAAGCTGTATTAAAAGCCAATCTTCAAACTTCTCTATGCAGGTAGACTTTACATAACCAAACGCTACAGTATGAAAATGAAAGGAGGCTTGTAGGAGTGATCTCAGGAGACCCTGAGAATCATGATGACTCCAAACCTCTGTCACAAAGCTGTAAGCTTGCCATTAGTTTTGCTTATCTCTCCACTCATTGCTGTTCATTTAATGGTCTGGGGAGCTGTCAGGGATATTTGGTAAGAGCAATTTCTCTTCCAGGATAATCTCCAGCCCATTATTCAAAATTTTTTTAGCTTTAAGCTACACAGAATTGAGAGTAGGAGGGCTGGCTAGGGAAGGAAGGTAAGAAGGATGTTGAATAAGCTAAGAAGCAATAGACAACATTTTTTCAAAGGAGATATTGTAAACACTATTCTCTTTATTTCACACTGCAAAAGCACAATAAACCAGTAGTTGAGTCAGAAGCGGTTTTGTTGTTTGAGGCAACGTTGTACCCTCCGTGATAAGTGACATGGTAGTGCTCTGTGAGTTTGCTTACACAAGCCAGAGTCAGCTGTGCTAGAAGCTTCCCTACTACACAGAAGTTAGGGGCAGAAAAGGGACTTGAGAAACCACCAGAGAACATTAGTACAAAGACGTAAAAAGATAGCCCATTCACATTTTCCTTATTTGTGTCAAGGGAAAAGAGACTGCGTCTAAATGTGGGAAAGGAATTTTTAAAATATTTTTTCAACTTTTTTTTCCTTCTTTTCTATTTATATACATACATTTAAAATACACTGAAAGTTTAAAATCTACTGAAAATTGATGTGTCTCTCAATTGGTATGGAATTTTCTCTCATTTTACTCTTTTCACTTTTTGCTTAAGACACATTGAGTATTTGCAAAACTATCACTTGATAGTCATGGTTTTGTTCATTCAACAAATATTTATAGCGTGACACCTAAGGCCCTGGAACTGTTCTAGGCACCAGGACACAATCGTGAAGGGAACAAGCAAAACTCCCTGCCTTTTAGAGCTTACATTCTAGTGAGAGGAGAAGAAAAGAGACAATATAAAGAAGTGAAATATATAGTAAGTTCAATAGTGATAAGAACTATAAGGAAAAAAAGCAGGGAACGGAGAGGATGTTGGGTTGTACTTTTAAATATGGTTAAAGCTTTTCTAAGCAAAAGAATTAAACATAAAAATAGAAACGTAGTAGGCACTGAAGAAGCAGTTGTAGTCTACTTCATAGTAATTTAAGTTCGAAACTTGCCACGTGCCAGGCAATAGGCCAAATAGGCCAAGTGCTTTACATGCACTCTGCCATTTAAGTATCATGACAAGTCTGTGAGTCAGGGACTATTATATTTACTTTACCTCTGGAAAAAAACTAAAGCTCAGAGCAATTAAGGAGCTTGCTTATGGTCACAGTTAACAAGCATAGAACTGGGATTAACACTAAGGAGAAAATTATAATAGAAGGAAAACAACCAAACTACCACCAACACATACATATACATGCATACGCATGGGCCCCCATAGGCATTCTTTACTATTTTCTATAATATGTAATATTTTCTTTAACTACAAGCTAGATACAGAACTGGCAGCCTAACTACAAGCTAGATACAGAACTGGTAGCCTAATTCTTCTGTGCAATTTAACACCTAACACCAAGATGATGCTTCACTTTTTCTAAAAACAGGGTGGTTGCGATTCAGAATCAGGTTGCCTATAAAAGCATATTTTCATGATGATTTTTCATAATTCAGAGTATATTTTCTCTTAGATGCAATACAGTAAACAGTGGCTTAACTTCATATAATCCTATGTGATTCAGGGTGAAGCTAAATAAATATAGAAATACAAATTAAAAAAGAAAGAATGTAATAATATATCCTCCCTGCAGCTGTACCCTCTTCTCCAGCCCAATCCCACCCTCATCTCCCTTTAGGATGAAACAACTCCTTCTTGTTGCAGGGGGGGCGGGGGCTCCAAACCCAGGGTGCAGAATGTGCTCCAATTTGGGCTCCCTATCCAGCTCACCCCAAATGCATGTTCTTCTCAGTAGAATAACCCTCCATGTGAACTGTAGAACACACATGCCATCTGTAATAATGTGAACTGTGGAACACGCATGCCATCTGTAATAATGCCATGTCCTGTGTATTTAACAAGAAAGCATTATTTGGAACTGCAGACATAGGCAATCAGGGTACCATGTTGATAGGCTTAAGTATTGTCAATGTTTAAAAACAGTATCTAAAAACAACGTTTAAAATAAAACAAAAGAAAATAAAGCAATATTTTAAAATGAGAAGTAGATTTTGAAATATTTTAAATGTTTGTTAGCTAGCTTTGAGAGATGAATAGGATATAGATAAATGGTTTGGAAAAAAATACAGGTGAGAACCAAAAAAAAAAAAAAAAAAAGGCTTAAGGAAACCCCAGGTGGATTTGGGCAAGCTGCACTTGTCACAAGGTATGCTGGGAGCAGTGAGCAGTAAGAGCAGAAAGGCTGGCCCTCTTGGAGTACAGAGGACTTCTAAGAGTCAGCAAGGACTCAAAGCAGCAGGGGGCATAAGTCCAGAATTTTCTTACAGTAATGATCCTGACAATGGAATGGAGAAAATTGACACAAGTTTATTCCACGTGACAGAACTGGCGTAGTGGAAGGTCATGGGGGTATGGGAACTTAGGAAAGTCCTACAAGTTACAATCTGGTGGTTAATGCAATACTTTCCAAGACATTTAAGGCCAAGAAAAGAAGTAGATAGGGCTGAGTACTTCAGAATCCGAGAGCTAAGAAATGGGCATACTCTTGGTGTGAGGAAGAGAAGCAGAGAGTTGGTAAAAAGGCTGTTAATGGAAGAGAAGGTTACATGTGCAAATTCCTACATCAGGACAGCCAGGCTGGTATGTGGTCAACATCAGGGAAAAAAGGGAGAGATCAAGAGTTCGCTCTGAGGTGTGAGGGTAACCCTGAGATTCCCAAAGAAGAAAGGCTAAGGAAGGCTCTGTGTTCACACATTCATATTTTCACCTAGTGTGACACTTTACATTTAAATTCAAGATGCAGAAAATTCACTCTGCAGATTTGTAAGGAAAAATCCAAAAGACTTTGTTTAATCTTTGAAAGGCAAAAAAGCTCTGAGTACCTAGAACCCTGTGGGCACCAGATGACTAACTCCTCCTAGGGGCCCCTGCCACAACAAACCAAGGCTGGTGCACTCCCTTCCAAACACTCCTCTCTGGTGCTCCCCCTCGGCCTGACCCTCATCTGGAGATTCACAATCACAGTCCTGGCTAGTTGCTCTCTGTGACCCCTGTCCAGCCTGGCCCTGCCTTCCCTGGTCTGGAGCACATCCAATGTGAGGGGCTGAAGATACACCCTTGGGGCCAGGCCCAGCTCTACGTTTTAGCAGGAGTGCAATTTTGGACATGGTACTGAACCTTTTTGTACTTTGGTTTCTTCATATGTAGAAGATGGATACAAATATTATCCACCCTACAAGGCAACTGTGAAGATTTTCCACATAGGTGCTTAAGAAATGTTAGCCACAGGCTGGGTGCAATGGCTCACGCCTATAATCCCAACACTTTGGGAGGCCGAGGCAGGTGGATCATGAGGTCAGCAAATCGAGACCATCTTGGCTAACACATTGAAACCCCATCTCTACTAAAAATACAAAAAATTAGCCAGGCATGGTGGCACGCACCTGTAGTCCCAGTTACACGGGAGGCTGAGGCAGGAGAATCGCTGGAACCCAGAAGGCAGAGGTTGCAATGAGCCGAGATGGCGCCACTGCACTCCAGCCTGGGAGACAAGAGTGAGACTCTGTCTCAAAAACCAAAAAAAAAAACAAAAAAAGAAAAAGAAACAAAAGAAAATAAGAAAAGAAAAGAAAAAGAAAGAAAGAAATGTTAGCCAGCACCACTACCACCACCATCCCATCCTGATGAGTCCCTCTCCCTTTGGCCTTCCACTGTGGCCTCTTAAAGCCACATTCTGGGGTAAAGGAAATTCTCCATTGATTTCACCTCTGCTCAGATGTTGTCTCTACTTCCTTTCAGTAATCTGGCTGGTTCTCTGTTGATCAGTCATTTAACCTGTATTCTTACTAATACATAGTGGAACGTACCCCCTGACAAATGTCAACCTCTTATCAATTGTCTCCGTTTTATTCTTTTCCTTTTTGGTTGAGACAGGGTCTCTTGTCACCTAGGCTAGAGTGCAGTGACACAATCTCAGCCCATTCTAATCTCCACCTCCCAGGCTAAAGCAATCCTCCCACCTTAGCCTCCAGAGTAGCTTGGACTACAGGTGCACATCAGCACATCCAGCATTTTTTTTTTTTCCGGTAGGTACAGGGTTTCACCATGTTGCCCAAGTTGGTCTTGAACTCCTGGGTTCAAGTGATCCTTCCATCTTGGCCTCCCAAAGTGCTGAGATTACAGGCGTAATCTCATGCCCGGCCAACTGTTTGTTTTTCCTTCTATTCTAACTCCTTGGCTGCCAAAAAATGGGTGTTATGTGGGCATTATCAATTTGTGGATGTTAATATTAGCAAGGATGTTGTAATATTAGTCAGTATACTGTTCGGTCATGTCACATATTTTTACGTAGCTCCCTTTACGGTTCCCTACCCCTCCTCTCAATGTTCCTGCCCCTTCCTATTCCTCTTATTCTTCAGCAGACTATCCCCTTACCTCACCCAGAAAGCAGACAAGTCACTGGAATGTAAGTTTTCACAAATGCTGTACTTGGATAACTCCACCAGTCTTCCCTTCTTTCTGCCTCTTAATGGGAAGAAATGTCCCTATTCCTTTCCAGGACCAATCTTCTCCCAGGCCCCGAATCCAAGGCTCTTCCACAGCTCCGGCATTTTCAACAGCTTCTTCTGGTCTCATGTAAGTGCTCAAGGGCCCCCCTAAAAAGCTCCATCTCTTTTCCCACACCTGGCCTACTACCCACATCATCACCCATCTCCACTTCACTTCGCTGTCAAACACCTTAGAAAGAACAGACTGTGTGGCTGCTTCCCTCCTTTACCACCAGTAACTGCTCTTAGGAGGGTGGCCAATGCTGCCAAGTCCAATACGCTTTTGAGAACTATGTGCTCCTGACTTCCCTGCGTGTTGACTTCTCTGTCTCCCCAGGACGTTGATCACTTCATTTTGCTCAAATTCTCCTCTGATCCCTATGGCTGTTCTTTCTCTGTTGGTTTTTTTTTTTTTTTTTTAACTGGCTTTTCTGGATTTAGGGCTTCGTTCACGTTGCTTAGTGTGGGATTGAGCAGTGCCCTCCCAAAAAAGACATGTGTAAGTCCTAATCCCTGGCACCTCAGAATGTGATCTCATTTGTAATTAGGGTACTTGCAGATGTAATTTGATAAGATGAAGTCACACAGGGGTAGGGTTGGCACCCAGTCCACTGTGACCGGTGTCCTTGTGAGAAGAGAAGACACAGACACAAAGACACAGGGAGACATCGTGTGGTGATGAGGACAGGTCGGAGTTATGCAGCTCCACGGCAAGGAAGGCCAAATTGCTGCAAATCCCTAGATGTGAGGAAGAGGCATGGAAGGAGTCCCCCACCTGCTTCAAAGGGAGCACAGCCCTGCCGACACCTTAGTTTTGGACATTAGCCTCCAGAATGGTGAGACAATAAATGCCTTTTGTTTAAGCCACACAGTGTGTGGGCCTTTGTTAGGGCAGCTGTACTTGAGCATACACTGAGTTTCTGAGTATTCCCCAAGGTGTATTTCTAGCCTAGCACCCGCGCTGAGCTCCAGACTCACACTACACAATGAACTGGCCCTTAACTGGGCACTCTGCGTCTCTCAATCTCATTCTGTCTAAAATCTCCTCATTAACCTGGTGATCTCTCCGGCCTTCGCTGTTCATGGCCACCACCCTCACCTGAAGCAAGGCTGGTGATCATCCACTCCTCCCTCCCCTTCTTCAGGCTAACCTCAGGTCTTCTCTGTTCCACTGCCATTTTCCCAGGCCAGTCCTCTTGCCTATTCACCCACATCAGTGTCCAGGCTGTTCCTCAACACACCAGGCATGTTCCTGACGTAGGGGCTTTGCAGCACCTGTTTCTACTGCCTATGTTTCCCCTAGAAAACTGCACGGCTACCACCCCCAACTTTACCCAGCTTTTCGCTCAAATGTTGCCTTCCAAATGAGGCCCCTGGGACCCATGCCCACACTGCCTCTGCCCTGGCACTCCCAATGCCCTTGGCCTACAGGATTCATCATCTCCTAAAAGAATATATAACTTGCTGGCCTGTTGGCTTATTTACTCAGTATTACGGTCTTCAGTCATGAACGTACTCCCCACCAGGGCTTACCTTGTTCCCCAACAGATCCCAAACACTGAGAGCCAGTGCCTGGCAAAGAGAAGCTGCTCTTTAATTTCCTGCTGAGTGTGTTGATCTACAGGAGATGAACAGGCTTCCTCTGGTATTCCAGTGACCAGCTCTGTCCCAACCAACACATCCCCTGCACTTCTCGCAAGAAGCACAGTGACATTTCAATAGGACTATATTTGAAATAGTGTATGAATGCAAAGAAAGAACTATGAAAAGGAAAATGATGCAGCACCACAGATGTGAGTAGATGGTCCAGCTGCTTTTCCTACAGAATAAATACTAGATTCTCTCGGGAACGCTCACAAGCCTCTGTCACCTGGATGCAGTCCCATCTCCTCTCCCTTGCCCCAGCCTTGCCCAGCCCACACTGCACTGTCTATCCAGTCCACCAAACTTCTCTTCCTTCTGCAGAGCGTCATGGACATTCTCACTTCTACCATGGCTCACAGTTTTGTTAGTTTCACTGCTGCCTTAGTCATGTGGGGGATTCCTGACCAATTAATCCTTCTTTGGTAACCCCTCAATCCCAGGTAACTTTTCCTCTGTCACCTTCAACATTACATTATCAGCTGCAATAGAACACCCTACACTTCTGACTTGGGGACTCCCTGAGAGCAGGGTCTGTGATTATTCCACATGTGTATGGACAACACCTCTGCAGAGGGCCTGGCACCTGCTAGATGTTCAATCAACCTCTGCTGAAGGCAGCTGCTAAAATAAAAAAGAAAATCTTACCATGGAAAGTAAAAGATGATCATCAGGCAAGAAACAAAAATGTGCGACGGAGGCTCTGTTTCTATCTCTTCAGGGCCATGTTTCATTATTATTTCCTCATTCTCCAATTCATCACAAAGCTCTATTTTATAAATGTTTGCAGAGCTTTAAATTAAACCAAACATTTACTCTCCAACCCTCAATCTTTAATGGCTCCTTCTCTAAAAAAAAAAAAAAGGGCAAAAAAAGTAAAGATTTATCTAAGTTCAAAAGAAACTTAAAAATCCAAAGATTTATCATCAGCCATGTATGGAATGTGAGTGGATTCTTGTCTGAAAAGCTAGCTCTACCTTCAAATTTCCAATATTCTCCCAGTGCCATGGGACTGTGACAAGAGGTCTCCCCACTCCGTGGGGCTCTGCCCACCTCTACCCACCCACGCCACACCTCCCACCACACTTTTTTAGTGCTTGAAGGACGTGAAGATAGTAGCCTTTAACATGTTCCATTATAGCAATTGCTTTGGTGTAGTGACTTACAAGGAAGCCATTTAAGAACTGGTTTTACAAGTTCAGAGAATAGTTAAGAATGTGAATAATTTTCTTATTCCTTCTATTTGTAATTAGATATTAGATGTGGCTCCCAAAATAAAGTCACACTGTCTACTTTATTTTCTTGTTCTTATTATGTTAAAAAAACATTCAGATTATATCAACAAAATACACAGACACAAACCCCTTTCCAATTCTCTCAACCAAAACAAATACACAATCATGATAGAAAGTTAGTGTGTGAAAGTAGAAGGCTACACTCTCAGATGATATTAACATCATTCCTGAAACTAGTTTTTGGTATTTCAGTTTTCCCATGAGGGAAATGATATGCTATATTCCATAATTTGCAAGCTTTTAATTTTCACAAAGCATCAAGAAGGCAGGCCATAAATAATTCTTCAGCAAACATTCACGAACCATTTACTCAGGCCAGGCACTGTGTTGAGTTTGGGAACAGAAAGATGAATGAGGCACAAATTTTGTCATTGAGGAACCCATGATATGTCTGGGACACATAGATGCAAAGAAATAATAACAATAAATCTTTTTACCACACAATCAGAAGTATGGGCAAATGGTAAGCAGAGAAAAGGGACTTGAGCAAGTATGTGTATACATGCTCTGGGAGCCTGGGGCTTTCAGAAGGAGGTGGCATTAAGCTGAGTTTCACTGGATAGGTTGGGAGGAAGGGCACACAAGGATACATGGCCTGCAAAGGCACAAAACAGTCCCACTTTTAAGAAGAAAAAGTGATAACTCACACTTATCTCTCCTACTTAAAGAAGTCATATGGAAAATACTAAAGCAATAAAAAATTAAGAAAAATATCAATAGTAGCTCCAGGAAACAGTAAAGGGAACACTCAAAAAAGGGAAACTAAAGAACTTTTGAACACTATAAAGCATGTATGATTGGATCAAACAAAAATAATCCATGCTTAGTTAGTATCAACACAACACCAAGGCAGAAACCTTATACGAAGTCACCTCACAAACCCCTAACAATCTGCAAGCCGTAAGCAGCAACCTGGCTGTACACCACAGCCAGGGAGCAATGGGGCAGCAGAAACTGCGGGGCCACTATGGCAATGCCTGGAGAAGACGGTCCACCATGTAATTGGGAGGGCAGGTGTTGTGCCACAGATCATTTACAGTGGGGTACAGGGGAGGACCACAGTGACAGAGAAGGAATGGGAAGACCAGTCTTGCACCTCACCTCCAGGTCTACTCCCCTGCTGGCTACAGCTCTGACTGGACACAGGTGTCTGTGACCCCAGCCCCACCCAGTGCACAGGCTCTACCAAAAAGGGTAAGGAAGAAGGAGCAGAAGATGGCAAGCAAACCAACAGACTTAGGGAAGCTATCAGAAACTCCAAATAGAGAGTGGTTGTCCACAGTGTTCCAGCCCTGTGTTGTCTTAGGGAGAACAACAACAACACCACCACAATCAACTCCTGTTCCCACTAACATTTCCATGGGTACTTGCGTAAGGTTTACTAAAGATACTGCACTTGGGGAAATAAAAACGTGAAACATTTCATCCTTCCACTACTGTCCCCAGCTCACTGTGTCAAATATTCTTTCTCCTAAGAAGTTCCTAAAAAGAACATGTGGGCAGATCCAAGAAATTCCTGGTTACTTTCTGACATCACCACTCTAATTTTCCAAATTTTCCTGCAATGTCAGTCAGCCCTATGGCTCAGGGCACGTGGCTTGGGAAGGGCCATGCTCTACTTGGATCCCTCCTCCCAATCCAGTACCATGGACTCGGAAGAGAAGCTGTACCTGGTTCTGGGAACACCTCCCTCTTTCTGGTCCTGCCTAACTGCCTGAGGTTACATTTCCCCTTTTTTGGTGATCTCTACTTCTTTCTTTAACAATGGCCAGCTGGGTCGCTGGGTGGCAAACAAACACATGCTAACTAAACATGCTTTACTGAAGTTGGATCTGCAAGAGCCTGGGGGTGGGGGGGAAGGCTGTACCACTGCACAGTTCCCTCAGGGAGGGAGAAACATGGCTTTGGGATAGCCTCTTCTTCTTCTTTTCTTTCTTTCCTTCTTTTCTCTCTTCTTCTCCTTCCTCCTCCTTCCTCTTCCCCTTCTTCCTCCTTCTTCTTCCTTCCTCCTTCCTCCTTCTCCTATAACTTGGTACCAAGGGACAGCCTCTTCTCACACACTCCCTGCCCCCAACAACTGCTTCAAGCACAGCCAGCAACACCACAGTTTAGTGTCCGGCTGCCAGGGTTTCCTCACTGGGTAGTGTACCTTTTTAAGAGAGAGGGTGGGTATTCCACTGCTGTCCTTTCTCTCTGCCCTGCCATTTCTCTTCCCATTCTCCTCTTCTCTGCTTTAGGAGACTACCTCTATTAGAATTGAGCTCATGTAACAGTGATAAAAAAAGCTAGAGAAGTTTAAATAAGATGAAGGTTTAGTTCTCTTTCACTTACATAAGTCTGCTGGTAGACAGAAAGGGCTAGTATAGTATCCTAACAATTGCTAGGGATGTTATTTTTTCTATATATTTCTCTACTCTCTGCATCATATGGCTTCCAACTCTTGGTCCAAAATGGTTGGCAGAATTTCTGCCATCACATACACCTTCCCATCAATTTCCCTTCAACTTTATGGATTCTTCTAAGAAGCTGCACATGTCATTTCTACCTAAAAGTGATTTCTTAGAATGGGGTCACACGACCACACCTAGGTATAAGGGGAGCTAAAGAACGTAGTTCTTCATGTCTGAGGACATGTACTCAGACAAAAATTGAGAATTCCCCTACTCAGAAGAGGAAAACAGAAATTGAGGGACAACCACCAGTGTTTTCCATACTACCTAACAGAGTCCATCTAGGGAGTAAGATCCTAGCCTCTGTCTGTCTGTTTGCTTGTTTGTTTGTTTTTAAATCACTATCAAATTTTCCAAGTAAGTCTTTTGATGCCCACCCCACTTAGCTTGGTGAGAGGAGGGAACAGCCATGGTACTTCCTAGTGAGCTGATGATTCTCAGCCCCTCCTTCTACTCAATCTGCTCTGACAGCCAGGGAGAGGAAGGGATGGGGTAAAGAGGGAAGGTGCTGGCAGATAGCAAAGTTGGTTTTGATAACTGCTTCTTAAGACCTGAGGAAGGAATAGGTCCCAGTTGTTGATGGCTTTCTTAAGAAAGTGAAGACTGGCTGGGCACGGTGGCTCATGCCTGTAATCCCACCACTTTGGGAGGCCGAGGTGGGTGGATCACGAGGTCAGGAGATCAAGACCATCCTGGCCAATATGGTGAAACACCGTCTCTACTAAAAATACAAAAATTATCCAGGCATGGTGACACACACCTGCAGTCCCAGCTACCCAGGCTGAGGCAGGAGAATCGCTTGAACCTGGGATGCGGAGGCTACAGTGAGCCGAGATCACACCACTGCACTCCAGCCTGGGTGACACAGTGAGACTCTGTCTCAAAAAAAAAAAAAAAAAAAAAAGTGAGGACTTCACATTTCTAAGACCTCTGCTTTGGACAGAAATCACCAGTGTGCAGAAAAGTCCTCCTCAACACCCTGTGGTGGCTTCCTAAAGGGGTCATGACTTTCTTGTCTGTTCCCAGGAGATACACCTGGAAGGGAAGGCCAACTTTTGGCCTGTGGACCCTAGTGAGGTTCATCTCCAAGGGACATTCGGTGAGCAGAGACCCCTGGGAGACAGCACACAGAGACTTCCCTAACTGCATTGAGGGGCACCTGCCAACTACCCACATTGGTCAGTTTATACCTCTCTATAAAAACAAGCAGGCCATGAAGAGTCAATGAACACTGGAGGAAGACCAAAAGTGGGACAGGAGCCAAGCTGAGCAGGCAGGGGAAATGGTCTTTCCTCTGTACCTTCTGGGAAATGCAAAGATACCACTTCTCAGAGGCAGTACAAGAAGCCTATGAAGAAGGAAGAGCAATAAGTACCAAGAAAGAGCTCCAGGAAATGAAAAACCAGTTACTTAGGGAAGCTACTCACTGGAGACCTTAGGTAAACAAACAAACATCAGGGAAGATCAAATTTTGATTTAGAAAATGATCTGAAAGTGACCTTCCAGAATATAGAGGACAAATAATGAGAGAACAAATAAGAAACATAAATGTCATATCCAGGAGTTATCATAGCTGTGAAAATGAATGAATGAAAGAGAAAGAATCATCAACCTAATGAAAAACTTTCAAGAGGATAAACAGCTCATGAAGCGCCAGATAAAAATATTGACAGATCATGTACGCACAAACTCCTGGTGAAGTTTCCAAATAAAATAATAAAAAGAAAGTCACCATGAGCTCCCTAGTAAGAAATAAGGAAGGGAAAGGAGGGAAGAATAGAAGGGGAAGGAAGGGACAGGAAAGGCAATTCTAAATGCTAAAAAGTATAGAGCAATAATTACACAAATCTGAGGAAAGGGATTATAACCCCAGAATGGAAACAAAATATTAAACAGTCAGCCCTTCATATCCGTAGGTTCAGCAGCTGCAGATTCAATCAACTACAATTCAAAATATTCAGAAAAAAATATTAATAACAATACAAGAATAAAAAGTATTACTTTTTAAAAATACAGCATAATTATTTACATAGCATTTATATTGCAGTAGGTATTATAAGTTATCTAAGATGATTTGAAGAATACAGCAGGATGTACATAGGCTATTTGCAAATAACCACATCATTTTACATAAGCAACTTGGGCATCCATGGATTTTGGTATCCAAGAAGGCTCCCAGAAACAATCCCCCATGGATGCCGAGGGACGACTGTATTAAGTGTAAAAATAAAGGAAAACTGTCTTACTTTTTAAAAAAGAGACTTAGAAATTATACAACCAATGCAAGATATTACTTGAGAAATACTTCGGCCAAAAAAGTACAAATAAATAAGATATGCAACGAGCAATAAGTAATAAAGATAATAATTCTAATTATCCCAAACCATTTTAAATAATGCAGATAACAGGCCAGGCGTGGTGGCTCATGCCTGTAATCCCAGCACTTTGGGAGGCTGAGGTGGGTGGATCACGAGGTCAGGAGATTGAGACCATCCTGGCCAACATGGTGAAACCCCGCCTCTCCTAAAAATACAAAAAATAGCTGGGCGTGGTGGCGTATGCCTGTAATCCCAGCTACTCCGGAGGCTGAGGCAGGAAAATCACTTGAACCAGGGAGGTGGAGGTTGCAGGAGAGATGGCGCCACTGCACTACAGCCTGGTGACAGAGTCAGACTCTGTCTCAAGGGAAAAAAAAACAACAACAAAATTGCAGATAATGAATTAACTGCAATTGTTCAGAAAGATATTAAAAGAGAAAGGGCATACTGTAAAAACAAGTTGATCTAGTATTTAAAATACAAGTTATTTCTACAAAACCTAGAATTTCAAGTAGAAGATGGTAGACTAGCTTAAAAGTTTGCACAAGATTTCCTTTGATCCTTGGCAAGGATACAGTGGCAGGAAGATACTGCTACAGTCTTGGAATTTACAAGTTCAAATATTCTAATGAGGACCAACCAACAAAATATAGTTGGAATGAAGAACTAAACAACTGGAGGTGGAATATAGTTTTTAAAAAAATTAGATCCATCAGAGACATCAGAAACACACAAAAAAATGAGAACATAAATTTTAAAGACAAAAAGGAATGACAGGAATTAGGACAAGGATATGCTGTGAAAGATAAGGAAATCTCCTCTCCCAATTTCGCTAGATGATATTACTCCCCTTTCTTAAAAACATAGTTAACACTGACATTCTTATCTGTTGCCATAGTTCACACAGCTGTTCGGTCTTACTTTTTAAAAATACCAGCTTTATTGAGATATAAGGCACATATTCACAAGTTGAGGTATAATTTATAATTTCCCATTTAAAGTGACAATTCAATGGTATTTACTATATATACACACACATACTTTTTTTTTTTTTTTGAGACGGCTGGAGTGTAGTGGCTGGATCTCAGCTCACTGCAAGCTCCGCCTCCTCAGTTCACGCCATTCTCCTGCCTCAGCCTCCCGAGTAGCTGGGACTACAGGCGCCCGCCACCACACCTGGGTAATGTTTTTGTATTTTTGGTAGAGACGGGGTTTCACCGTGTTGGCCAGGATGGTCTCCATCTCCCGACCTCGTGATCGGCCCGCCTCGGTCTCCCAACGTGCTGGGACTACAGGCGCCCGCCACCACACCTGGGTAATGTTTTTGTATTTTTGGTAGAGACGGGGTTTCACCGTGTTGGCCAGGATGGTCTCCATCTCCCGACCTTGTGACCCACCCGCCTTGGCCTCCCAACGTGCTGGGATTACAGGCGTGAGCCACCACACCCGGCCAGCACTTACTATATTAACTGGTTTCTACAACTACCACCACAGTCCATTTCAGAGCATTTCAATCATTCCAAAAGAAACTATGTATTCATTAGCAGTCACCTCCCCAGCCCCTGTCCCTTCAACCCTCCCCAATCCCTAAAAACCATTCATCTATTTGGTGTCTCTATTGCCTATTTTGGACATTTCATGTAAACGTCTTTTGTAAGCTGCCTCTTTCGATTAGTATAATATTTTTAAGGTTCATCTATATTGGAGCATGTATCGGTACTTTACTACCTTAAAAAAAACTGTCAGTCTCACTTGTGTATGAAGTCTCTTTTTTCATTTTAGTGGTTCTTTGAGAGACAGGTTCTCACTCTTGTGCTCAGGTTGAAGTGCAGTGGCACAATCATAGCTTACTGTAGCCTGGAACTCATGGGCTCAAGAGGTTGTCCCACCTTAGCCTCCCAAGTAACTGGAACTATAGGCACACACCACCATGTCCAGCCTTCATTCCTTTTTAAGAAATACTATTCCTTTGTATACCAATGTATAATATATTTGTTTATCCATTAACCAGCCAGATGGACATTCGGATTGTTGCTATCTTTTAGCTGCTATGAATAGCACTGCTATAAACATTCTTGTTTAAGTTTTTGTGTGGACCTATGCTTTGATTTCTCTTGGGTATAGAATTGCTAGATCATCAAGTGGTAGTTCTACGGTTAACAATGTGAAGAACTACAGACTGTTCGCAGAAGTGGCTGCACTAATTTACGTTTTCATCAGTAGTGTACGAGGTTTCCAATTCTGTAATTTCTTCACCAACACCTGTTATGATCTGACTTTTGATTCCACTCATCATAATAGATACAGACTGGTATTTCATTATGGTTTTGATTTGCATTTCCCTAATGACTAATGATGTCAAGCATCTTTTCGCATACTTACTGGTCATCTGTAAATCTTTTTTGAAGCAACGTTTACTCAGCTCTTTTGCCCACTTTTTAATTGGGTTGTCTTTTTATTACTGAGCTGTAAGAGTTTTTAGATATTCTAAATCTATATCCCTTATCAGATATACGATTTGCAAATAGTATCTCTCATTCTGTGGGTTGCCATTCACTTTCTTCATGGTATCTCTTGAAAAGCAAAAGTTTCTAATTATTTTCTTTTCAGAGTTTTATACTTTTAGCTCTTACATTAGGGTTTTGAAACTGATACACTGATTATAAAATCCATATAAAACAGCAAAGGATCCAGAATAATCAAGAACAAAGTTGGAGGACTTACACTTCCTAAATTCTAAACTTAAAATACTAGCAACAGTAATCAAGAAAGTGCTGTACTGGCATAAGA
This sequence comes from Colobus angolensis palliatus, assembly GCF_000951035.1. Taxonomy (NCBI): domain Eukaryota; kingdom Metazoa; phylum Chordata; class Mammalia; order Primates; family Cercopithecidae; genus Colobus; species Colobus angolensis. Next base: position 548,354 of record NW_012117332.1, on the reverse strand, counting down.
ATAGATGTATAAATCAATGGACTAGAAACGTGAGTCCAGAAAAAAACCCATGTGTCTAGGATTGACTGATTCTGACAAGAGTGCTAGGACCATTTGGTGGGAAAGAGTAGTCTTTTCAACAAACAGTGCACGGACAACTGGAGAGCTACATTCAAAAGAATGAAGTTTGCCCTTACCTCATAGCACGTATAAAACTTAACTCAAATGGATCTAAGACCTAAATGTAGCAGTCTTAGTTTTATATTTAAATACATTCACTATTTACCACCAATTCCTTTTACTGTGGCTTTACTATTCCAATTTTATTTTGCTTCACCAATTTGCTGGCTGAATTATACTCTCAGATGGTTTCCAAGAAGAAGTGCATAGGTACTGAATAATCACAATTGTTTAATATTTGTTTATAAAAGTTTGTTTCAAAATGGTCTTGAAGGGAAAATTGGATTTATATAAAGTTCTGGGATCACATTTCCTTTGTTCCACCATTTTCTAAAATCAAGAACTTATTCATTCATTCATTCATTCTTTTAACAAATATTGTTGAGTGCCTGCCGCATGTTAGACAGTAGTGGGGAAAAGACAGTGTCCCTGCCCTCAGGACTCTTTGATTGTACTGGAAGGAAATAATCAACAAAAGTTATATATCAGTTGGTGGCAAACACTACAGAGATAAAGCAGGATGAATGAGGGATGTAGTTAGAGACTGAATTATAAATGTAAACATACTATCAAAAATGTGTCAACTTCTATGCTTTTAATAATCCTTTCTTACCTTTACTGTTGAGGATCTTTTAGAAACTAATGTCAAATATTAATATAATGAAAAGGAATTAATCTGAAGTTGAGGAGTTCTTTCAATGTCACTATTATTTATTCCTTAAATTGAAAATATCCTTCTGTGAAATCCTACCCTATACTAATTTCAAGAACTTAAATATTGAATAAGGTTCTACGCCATACAGCTCCATTTCATAATAATTTCAAACCACATCAGAGACAAGCATCATAGACTTCTGAGCTGAAAATCCATGCATGAGACAACTTTTTTTAAAACATTGTAACAGAAATCACAAACACTACCTCTAGAAACAAATTCAACATCTACCGTTAAGTATCTGGCACCTTGAGTGTTACACCTGTAAAAAATCTTAAATAGAGTATTCTTATCTTCACAAATTAGATGTACTTTAAAATCATGCCAGAAATATCTACTACTCTTACATGGGTGTGGAAAAGTTCTTGTGGACAGGTTATGTTGAAAATTTGAGCTTTTATAAATCTATTTTCCAACTACCAGAAGTCAGAAAAAAAATACATTTAACATGAAGAGTCCCCGTTTGAACATATAGAACACTGGCTACCAGAAGATCATCTTCTATAATAGAGTACCTGATAATGAAGTATATGTTTCCTAAGCTAACATACTTGTAAAGAAGTGTCAGAGTGAAAATCAGAGTGCATATATGGAATAATTTACTCCTTAGTCATAATTAATCTAGATACAGAGAAAACCTTGATGACAATGTTGCTAATGGATGATGATGAGCAGGAGGATGATGATACCATATATTTATGTGGCACCAGAATCCCACTGAGGTTTGGAATGTTACCTTATTAATATCCTTTACATCTCTTTGAGGTAAGGAGAGACCACATATTTCAATTTTGCAAATTAGGAAACCATAAATAAAATAATTTACTGAAAATTCCAACAAAGCACTGCCAAGCTAAATGACTAGTGTAAACAATCTGCCCATTAAACTATAAATTTAGCAAGCACTTGTCATTTATACCCCAAAAGAATCTGTGACAAAAATTAAAGTAGAAATTTCCAGCACCAGCATCAAATTCCAAAGGGATTACCCAGAGTAAGACTTGCTACAACTGAAGAGCTGCGCAGGACCTACCAACTTCCTTAATCATAAAGTATTTGCCTCACAATCTCAAAAACAGTTAAACTGGAGTACAAAACAGTTAGGTTTGGAGTAGCATATTCTTGTGTTTTGAAACAACTTGCTGTGCAATAAGGAGGGATAAAATCATCTCAGAAATAAACTGACACCTTTCAAAGGTCAAGGAAACAACTGCCCTGAGCTAGGGTCAGAGCCATTAAGTTACCACTGCACCGAATTCCTGTTTATTATGTCCCTTTTCCAATGCTATCTTTGCCCAAGACAGCTATTTTGCACTAAATTTCTGGTAAAGATCCAATGTAGGTAATTATATTCTGGCATTGGACATCTACCACACATTAAATTAAGACTTGATATCATGTTCACATAGCATCCTGAACTATACGCCACAGAGTTAAATCTTCCAAGGCTACGATTCAGCTTGTGACAAGGCTCTTCTTCTCTTTGAAATAATACAAAATAGTCAGAGATCAATGAAATAAAACGTCATCTGGACATATATCTCTATATTTAAAATTAGTTATTCAAGCTTTTAGAGTATGTCCATTGCCAAATGGCTATAGGGCAAGCCCTTCCTTCAGACTGACAATTTGAAAGTACTTATTGGTCATACAACACCTACTGCCTAAAAGGAGTGATACAGATTTAATGCAGCAGAGTCTCTAAAGGACACTTTCCAGATATAGCGCTTGGTGGAGATCATGACCTACGGAGGCCATCAAGAGGCTGCTATTTATTATCCCTCACCATGAAACAGCTGCCTATTACTATCAATATTTCAAAACAACTCAAAATTTGAGAGTAAAATGTAGCCATTTTTGAATTTTACAATTCACTTAGTAATTTACTATGATATTAACTAATTTTAAAAATATTAAAAGTATTTCTCCTCTTACGTCCTTCCAGATGATACCAGATATTACAGCAGGGAAGTCTGACAGCTCATAGTTGCTTGACACGGGGGTGCCTGACACAAAGACACATCCTCTGGGCTTGGCTCAATATTCTTACTGACAGAAGCCTTCCGAACTATCACTGAACTTAGTGGCTGATGCCACAACTTGAGACTTCTGGAAACAGGAAAGAAATCCTGAACACGTCATCCAATGACTTACCAAAATTGTGTGAGGAGAGAGCAGAACTGATCAAAATAAGGATTGTGGGATAAAGGAGCAAGGAGTACAAAGACAGGCCCTAATTTAAGAAAGTTTTAAGTGGGTTTCTGATGTTTGGATTTAATAATGCTCGTTAGAAAATTATTTGAGCGAATGTTTGACATTAGCGGCTGAAATCTATAAAATACAGCAACTGGAATTAAACGAATAAAATCGTACACAGTATCAATCCATAGATTTAATAACCAGATAAGGGTGACTTGCAATGAGTACACAGACAGTTTATAGGTAAGTCAGAGCTTCTCAAGTACTTAAGAAGTACTTAAGGGTGCTTATAAACAAAGTCCTGTTGTAAGTAGTTCGAACATTCTTGCTAAAATCTTGTTTGCACTATTAGCTTGCTTAGTGGAACTTTTTTCAGAGACTGTTATTGTGAGTTTTAATAAGGCTTGTGTCTGGAATAGCTCAAGTCCTTACTCAATGGGGCCTGGATTAATAAGGTTTTAAATTACCTCAAAATACAAGGCCTCGTGCAATATGTTAAGTATCACTAGGATTCAGGGAATTCAACTGTACGGTCCAAGCTAGAGGTAAGAAAATCCTAGTCAAAGCCAGTGCATAAAGGCCATTTACCCCTCAGAAAACAATTGCCCCTTTATGATTTCAACTCTTTAAGGGGAAAGCAGAGACAAATTTATGTGTCTTGGAATGGACAGAGACTGGAGTTACATCCTAAATCAACTGGCATTTTGACATGTAAAATCTGCTTTAACAGTTTTAGTTTCTGTTGGCTCATTTTCCATCAGAAATCTTGGTACAGCAGAAAAAAGTCTAAACCCCACAGTCTGTCACTTGACTCACTCTATCAGGAACAGTATCTTACCTTCTTGATCTTCCATTAATCCAGTACAACCCACCCATTTGTCTTCTCCATTTCTACACCCGGTGTGTTCAACTTCAAAGAGAAAAGCACAGAGGTCTGATAACTGGCACACACCTCAGATATCCAGCTTCCAGACTCAGCGAGACCCTCCAGACCACCTGGTACAGCTGACAGCATTTGACTCAAGGAGACTGTGCCATGCTTCTTGAAATATGTTCCCTTTCCTTGGTCTTCATATATCACCAATTCTTAATTCTTCTACTTTTCTAATCACTCCTAACCAGGCTCTTTTCACTCAACACCCTTAACACTTGGTGTTCCCAATGTCTGTCTCTTTCCCCCACAGAACTCATTTTGTCAGACTGATTTCCTCACACTCACCTATCATTTAATACACTAATGACCTCCAAATCCTCATTTATAATTCAATCATCTTCTGAGTTCCACACAAGCATGTCCAGCTCCCTCCACCTGAATGCCCTCACCTCCATTCACTCAGTCGCACCAACAGAAATATAAAAATTGGCCAGGCACGTTGGTTCACACCTGCAATCCCAGCACTTAAGGAGGCCGAGGCAGGAGGATCACTTGAGCCCAGGAGTTTGAGACTGGCCTGAGAAACACAGGGAGACTTCGACTCTACAAACAATTAAAAAAAAAAAGCCAAAAACAGTGGCTCACGCCTATAGTTCCAGCAACTTAGGAGGCTGAGGTGGGAAGATCACTTGAGCCCAAGATACTGAGGTTGTAGTGAGCTATGATCATGCCACTGCACCTCTGCCTGAACCACACAGTAAGATCCTGTCTCCAGAAAAGAAAAAAGAAAGGTAAGTATAGAAATCATCTAATCCATGGGTTTCCGGGGTGAAGGAAAAAGCACTGGGTTCTAAATCTCGGCTCATAATTACTATGCATTTCTTAACAACTGCCACAAAATATAATTTTTACTATTTTCTAGGAAAACCTACAAATTCATATTTTATATACTATTTGCATTGTTTTGTATTTCTATATTAGCTGAAAACACACTTTTCAACATCATTTTCCTGTGTCTCCCTCTCAGTAATTTCCACCACCTTTTCCATTCTGTAACCAAAAAGCTAGCAAGGCATTTAGCTTTCCCCTAAATAAATTAATCACACAAAATTACCTCACTACATTCTGACCTTTAATTTATATGAATACAAAGTGTACAAAGTTTTGCAAACACAGTGTTCAAAGCAGTTGGGAGAGTTATTTGCAGGACACACTGCAAATAATTTGCCCTCAAATGCAGACATGTTTTGAGCAATATGCTTAGTATACGTTTATGCAGAAGAAAAATGCCAATCTGACTTAGTATACACTTATGCAGAAGAAAAATGCCGATCTGTTATATAATTTCTTTTCTTATAACTTTCCCTAGGAATAGAGAAAAAGTGACAAAATATTAAAGAAAGTTTCAAATACAATACTCTTATAAATAAAATAGAAAATAAATTACTCAGAAAACACAATTTTGAACAGATTTTGATGAGGTGGAATAACTGTACAAAAATCTCATCCTTAGGTAGCTTCAAGGCATAAAATGCAGGAAAGTATCTCAAATTCTGTCAGGCATGCAATTATCCCATGAAACCACAACTTCAGGAGCTGTGTGTGTGTGCATATGTGTAACACAAAGTGTGTTACTATATGAACTAACAGGACCAATGCAAGTAATACCATTATAGCACACCATAAGCTTTGCCCTAATTAAAACATGACATTCTGGCCGGGCGCGGTGGCTCAAGCTTGCAATCCCAGCACTTTGGGAGGCCGAGACAGGCGGATCACGAGGTCAGGCGATCGAGACCATCCTGGCTAACACGGTGAAACCCTGTCTCTACTAAAAAATACAAAAAACTAGCCAGGCAAGGTGGCAGGCGCCTGTAGTCCCAGCTACTCGGGAGGCTGAGGCAGGAGAATGGCGTGAACCCGGCAGGCGGAGCTTGCAGTGAGCTGAGATCCGGCCACAGTACTCCAGCCCGGGCGACAGAGTGAGACTCCGCCTCAAAAAAAAAAAAAAAAATGACATTCTTCCATAATTCTAAGCATATACATTTCTGGAGAACAGTATCTGTACAGGCATTTATAATGAAACATTCTATAAGAAATTTAGCCTTCAATTAGTTTTCTCTAGCTACTTTCAGTTTTTTCTTTTCTCTTCTTGGTTTATTTAATTATATTTCTTTCCAATTTTTATTTTAGATTCAGGGGATACATGTGCAATCTTCCAGTTCTTTGCTCTTTCCTCACTATGTTCTCAAATTTACTTGGTTGTCTCATAAAAGAGCCTGATGTTTTAATTTCTTGGCTTCTGAAGCTTAAGGTCTTTTGCAGTGTGGAAAACAATCTTACAGTTCTTCAAAACTGAATGGTTGATATTATCAAGTGGTATATTTTAGGGGAAAAATGTTCAAATAATAGAAGGATTCTCAGCACAGCCATTGAGTCAGCAGTGCTAAAGGGTATATTCTCTTTTCTTGAGTGTTTGGTGCCACAAGTTTTTTCAGGGTCAACTGTAAACTAAATATCAAAACTTAAGTGCTTATCGCCATGTATTACAAAGAAAATATACTATGACCTCATTTTACTATTTTGTGTAATTTCAGAACATTTTAAAATTTATCTTTTCTACTCCATTTATTTCCAAAATACATTTTTAAATTGCAATTTATAGTCTATTTGCATTCAAAATACTTTAGAAATAAAATACAAGTAGGTTAAAAATCATCTTTCTCATCATTTGATGAAGAGTATCCATATTCTTCCCAAGACAGCAACATTTTCTTAGCACTAAATTTCAGTAGGAACGCATTTTTAACATTGTTTTGAATGTAAAACGTTCTTGTTAAGATTGTTTCTTATACTGATTCCCGATGAAAGACAAAATATATGGCTTTGATTTATACATATTTAAACCAATACTTGTCACACTTACACACGATGCGTTTTTCCTCACTGACTGTGAAGTTAGTATGTTATGGCATACACCTCAGGACTGGCTGATCTAGCGGATGGAATCAGCAGTGTGTCCCTTGGCTGCCTCTTTCATAACTACTCAGCTCTTCCACCCCTGAGCTGAGCAGCTGACCATTCACTGTGAAGCTTGTTGAAGACTGATAGAAATGCTGATACTCTATATTGCTGGGCAAAAAGAGAAGCATTCTTGTAGATAACAGACTATTAAGGAGCTTAGCTTGCATGTACCTAAACCATACTGATAGGCCAAGACTGCAGAAAATGACTCATTTAGAAAAATATTTTATATCTTAAATGAATCTCAGAGATTAGTGCTTCATACTTGTCCTGTGAGTCCTGCTGGAAGTTCCTTTGCTTCCAAGGTGGTGCAGACACGCGCTCCACAGCGCGGAGTACACAGGCGCTCCACAGCCCCGAGCAGACACGCGCTCCACAGCCCCGAGCAGACACGCGCTCCACAGCACGGAGTACACAGGCGCTCCACAGCCTCGAGCAGACAACGCGCTCCACAGGGCCGAGCAGACACGCGCTCCGCAGCACTGATCTTTGTTTGCTACATGCCCTAGCAGGTATGTAACATACCTCATTTTTTGGTTTTGTGTTATAGTTCCAGCTTTCTCTTACTCACTTTGCCAATTACTCTATGAAAAGCAAGTTGCCAGATTGGTAACTGAGTTTATAAAAAACAGGAAACAAGATGTTAAGTGCTGTTATTACTGTCATTATCTTATATTCAGCATTTCATTTAATCTTTGTAACAATCCAATGAGCTAGGTATTTTTATTCTAATTTAAAGGAGAAAAGTGGTTAGGTTTGTATTTAGTGCCACTTCTTGACTGACCAGTCACATTTAGGAATACATTTTAGGCTCTTTGTTCCCAAACTAAATTCAGATATGAACATTCATACATCCTGATGCCTCTACATTCTGTATTTCCTGATTGACATTTGGTTAAACCAGGAAGAAGTAGTGACGAGCCAACTCTCAACAGTGAAACAGGCTCCATTTAGGTGACTTTTTATACAGATAGCTTCCCAAATCCCATACTACATCTATGATATCAGACACTTGAGGAATGGGCATTCAGAATGTTTTCTTTAGGTATACGGCCGGATTCAGGAACCAATGGTTTAGAAAACTACACCTCAGAAATCTTAGGTCCTGTAATTGCTGTCAAAAGCAGACTAGAATCCAAGATTCCCAACTGGAAACCCTGGGAACTTTTCACAATGCCACAAAGATACGCTTTAAAAGCAGGGGGGTCTCTTTCACAAATATATTAGATCTGAGCACAGAAAACCATTCAATCCTTGGTTCGTTTAAAGCAGCACAGGTAAGCCTAAGCAAGGAATAAATCAACCAGTGAAGATTTCATGTGAACCCAAAAAATCAGGAATAAAGGAGACAAAAACTGGTAAAAATACTAAAAAATGGAAAGGGAAAATGACTGTTATTACAGAATGTGATAAAAGCTGCCAATGTCAATGACAAATGGGATCTTCATCTCTATCAGAATTCTACAAAGTATTGAAAAACACATGTTACTGTACTCTCCAAAACAGATTGCTTATATTTATTTTGAACACAGCCTCAATGACCAGTAGGAAAAAGTGGTCTAACATGCTACTGACATACAAGAAAAATACTTGAAGATACAATGGCTGAAAACTGTCATAAATTGATAAAGGCTGTAATCCTTCTGATCCAAGAAACCCAACAGACCCTGAGCAGGATAAACACAAGAAGAACACATAGCACATCAGGTCAGGCACGGTGGCTCACGCCTGTAATCTCAGCACTTTGGGAGGCCGAGGCAGGCGGACCACAACATCAGGAGTTCAAGACCAGCCTGGCCAATATGGTGAAACCCCATCTCTACTGAAAATACAATAATTAGCCAGGTATGGTGGCGGGCACCTGTAGTACCAGCAACTTGGGAGGATGAGGCAGGAGAATCGCTGGAACCCAAGAGGCAGAGGTTGCAGTGAGCCGAGACTGCGCCATTATACTCCAGCCTGGGTGACATAGCAAGACTCCGTCTCAAAAAAAAAAAAAAAGAAAAGAAAAGAAAGAAAAACACATAGCACATCAAAATCAAATTACCCTAAGCTAGTGATAGAGCGAAAATGCTTCAAACAAAGTGTAAAAGTGAAAAAGACCCATAGAGAAACAAACACCAAGGATGATGAGATTACCTGTCAAAATGTTAAACAGAATCTAATGTAAAAAGAGTTTTAAAGTGCTAAAAGTCACTAGTATTCTATATCTATGAAAATAACACTCAAAATGGTAAAATGAAGATATTGGCTGAGACAAACAAGAGCTGAAAAAATTCACTGAGAGCAAACAGAAACTACATGAAATGTAAATGTAATGTTTAGACTAAACAAAAACTATACGAAATAAAAACTTCCATCTATGTAAATAAATGAAGAATATGAGAAGTGATCAAGATGTGGGTAAATAAGCCTTTTAAACATTTAAAAATTGTTTTAAAAATTATTTAAAGCCAAAATAATAAAACTATATTGCACGGTTAAAAACATGGGGAAACAAAATCTATAAAAACAACAGAACAAAGACCAAATGAGGAAATGGAAGTATATTATTGTCAACCTCTTACATTATATGGGAAGTGATATAAACTGTCTAAAAATAGAAATAAGATGAAGGTGCATATTATAAAATCTAGAGAAATCATTTTTTAAAAAATCAAACAGGTATAAACAAATAAGATAAAGATTTAAAAGAATGCTTTAAATATACCCAATTCAACCCAAATAAGGCAAGAAAAGACGGGGGAAAGGATCCAAGAACAAATGTGACAAATAAAAACCAAAACATTAGAACGGCTTAACTCAGCAAAGGACACGAACAGACATTTTTCAAAAGAAGACATACAAATGGCCAACAAGCATGAGAAAAAACGATCAACGTCTCTAATCAGGGAAATGCAAATGAAAACCACAATGAGGTAGCATCTTACAACAGTCCGAATGGCTATTACTAAAAAGTCAAAAAATAGAAGATGTTGGTGAGGATGCAAAGAGAAGGAAACACATATGCTGTTGGTGGGAATGTAAATTAATACAACCTATATGAAAAACAGTATGCAGATTTCTCAAAGAACTAAAAATAGAACTACAATTCGATCTAGCAATCCCACTACTTGGTATCTACCCAGAGGAAAAGAAACAATTATATAAAAAAGATACCTCCACTCATATGTTTATCAAGGAACTATTCACAATAGTAAAGATGTGGAATCAACATATAGGTCCATCACTGGAAGACTGGATTAAAAATGTGGCATATATACCATGGAATACTACTCAGTCATAAAAAAGAACAAAATCACGGCCGGGTATGGTGACTTATGCCTGTAATCCCAACACTTTGAAAGGCTGAGACGGAAGGATTGCCTGAGGCCAGGAATTCGTGACCATCCTTGGCAACACAGTGACATAGTGAGACTCAGTCTCTAGAAAAAAAAAATTAAAAATTAAAAATTAGGTAAGCGTGGTTGCACATTACCTATAGTCCTGGCTACCTGGGAGGCTGAGATAGGAAAACCCCTTGAGCCTAGGACTTGAGGCTGCAATCAGCTATGATTATGCTATTGCATTCTTGTCTGGGCAACAGAGCAAGACTCTATCTTCAAAAATAAAAAGTAAAATAAAATAAGAACAAAATCACATCTTTTCTAGCAATGTGTATGAAACAAGAGGCCATTATCTTAAGTGAAATAGCTCAGAAACAAAAATTCAAATACTGTATATCCTCACTTATAAATGGGAGTTAAATAATGTGTACACATGGACATCGAGAGTGGAATAAAAGATACCACAAAGGCTTGGAAGGGCAGGAAGGGGGTTAGGGATGAGAAATTATGTAATGGGTATAATGTACACTATTTGGGTGATGATTACACTAAAAACCCAGATTTCACCACCACACAATATATCCACGGATCCAAACTGCACTCACACTCCCTAAATTTATACAAATACAAATGAAATAAAATTAAAAGACTGTAATTTAATTAGGTGAATAAGTACATTAAGTGAAATAGTATAAACACTCTAAATAGATTGTCACACTAGACAAAATTTTAAGATTCAATAACATGTTTTTTATGTGAAATATAAATATGAAGACAGATTGGTTAAAAGGATGGACAGTTTTATCATGCAAACACTAACGAAAAGAAAGCTGAGTAGTTTCAGCTACAAAATATAAAGAACCTGGGTTTATCACTAGTCCTCACAATAAGAAAAATGCTGAGGAAATGGAAAACCAATGACTTTTCTTAGGTCCATCTGAGAATTTAGGTCACTGGGCAAACAACCACATTAAAATTATTTTTTATTTTTTTCTGGAGAGACAGATGAATATAGACAATGGCAGTCGAGATTGGCTTATCTGAAGGAGAAACCACCAGGAAAATCAAAATGGTAACTTCAGTGAATTGCTGGAGAATGAATATGCACTAGCTTGGGAGCTAAAAACGTTCCAGGAGCCCCAACTTAGAGGAATCCCCAAACTTTTAAGAATTTTACCTCCAAGAACTCCAAGACAATCTTTATGGTGAACATCAGAGAAAACCCCCTCCTGTTGCAGTAGCAGTTTTGAAATACACCAAGGGTATTCCGGTATAACTTTTATTTTCTCAGAGTATTAATTTGGTGTATAGATAAATTACATTTGATTTATTTGGACATTTGGTTGCTGTCATCTTTTGGCTATTATAAATAATGCTGCTGTGAACATTCATGTACAGGTTTTTCTATGAATATGCATTTTAATTTCTTTGGAGTATATATCTAGGGATGGAATTGCTGGAGTATATGGTAACTTGACATTTAACCTTTCAAGGAACTGCCCATCTATTTTCACTTTACATTCACACCAGCAGTGTATCAAAGTTCCCATTTTTCCACATCCTCATCAACGCTTGGTACAGTCTTTTTTATTATCCACCCTAGTAGATGTGAAATGTCACCTCACTGTGGTCTTGATTTGCATTTCCCCGATGGTTAATAATGTTTTTATGTGCTTATTGACCACTGACAGTGTATAGAAATACAAGTGATTTTTATATATTGATCTAGTATCCTGAACCTTTGCTGAATTATCGGCTGAAATAATTTTTAGTGGATTCCTTATGATCATCTATATACAATATAAGATGATGTCATCTCCAAATAGAGATAGTTTAACTTCTTCCTTTCCAATGTAGATGTCTTTTGTTTCTTTTTGTTGCCTAACTGCTCTAGCTCCAGTCTCCATGCAATGCTGAATGAAGCAGAGACAGCCTACAATCTCCTCTTGTTACTCATCTTAGAGGGAAAACATACTATCTCTCACTATTAAGTATGATATTACCTATGAGTTTTTTCTAGATCCTCTTTTTCAGGTTGAAGACATTCTCCTTTTCCTTTTTTTTTTTTTAATTTTATTTATTTATTTATTTATTTGAGATGGAGTCTCACTCTATTGCCCAGGCTGGAGTGCAATGGCATGATCTCAGCTCACTGCAATCTCTGCCTCCCTGGTTCAAATGATTCTCGTGATTCCCCTGCCTTAGCCTCCCAAGTAGTTGGGATTATAGGCACCCACCACCATGCCCAGCTAATTTTTGTATTTTTAGTAGAGACGGAGTTTCACCATGTTGGCCAGGCTGGTCTCGAACTCCTGACCTTAGGTGATCCACCTGTCTCGGACTCCCAAAGTACTGAGATTACAGGCATGAGCCACCTCACCCCGCCAGAAGTTCTTTTATTCCTAGTTTGGTGGCTGTTACCATGAGAGGGTGTTCTATTTTTTCAAATGTCAAATTTTTCTGCATCTACTAAGACTATTATGTGGTGTTTGCCCTTTGTTCTACTAATATGCTATATTACAGTAGTCAAATTTTGTATGTGAAACCAACCTTGCATTCCTGAGATAAATCACACTTGGTCATGGTGTATAATCCTTTTTATATGTTGCTTGATTCAATCTGTTAATATTTTGTTTTGGATTTTTGCATCTATTCAGAGACGATATTGGGATACTGTTTTCTTGTGATGTCTTTGACTGCTTCTTGATACTTAATATCATATGTTTAACCTAAAATCTTAAACTATCAAAAGTCCAGAAAACTGCTATGAGCCTTAGGAGTTTATATATGTATGACTGATGCTGCATATATTCATATTTGTTCCAAGAAAATAATATTTAAGGCTAGCCTTGAGAACAATAAACGTATGCAGAAAAATTGAAATTGTTGACATTCAATATGTATGCCTAAAGGTCATAATTTAGGGGTAAATAAAAACAATGTTCGTATCAGTTATGAGAGATTACACAGAGAATCCTAAACAGCAAGATTTACAAACTAAGATTATATAAAAATAATCTGAAATGTCTTAATATTTTATTGCTTCTACTTTAGTGGAGGCAGAATGCTTTCAACTTCCTTAAAATTTATTTTTATGGAAACAGAGTTTTAGTTTACCTTTGTAAAAGTAGTAAAATTACTATAGATAATACTTTTTGCATGCTTTAATACGTCATGAGAAAACACTACAAATGCATCCAGAGGTGTATATTTTTAAAAAAATCAAATCATTAGAAGAATTTAGCTTCCATGTGAGTAGGTGCATTATTTTTAGACATTTCTGTTGTCCTAAATTTGCCCAATTTTCTCTTTCAGTGTTTATTCTATTAACAGAATCATCCTCTTCACTTACATTAACATCATTAGATTTATTGTTTCTGCTTAACAGCACATGGAGTATTACTTTAAAAAATTTAAAACCCCATACTGCATATGTGCTTATCTACTAAGCATATCTGGAAAAATAAAACAAATGTGAAGGTTTTGTAAAATCATCTTCCTCTAAATTTCTGTCGCAGTTCTACCCCCAGCTGAGATGGTCTTGAGCTTCCTCCTTCTCCCAGCTGCTTCTCCTGCATTTGGCTTTAATCAGGTGCAGAGCAGGAACTCCACATCCTGTTGCCTTACTCTGATTAGGAGGAGTCAAATTCTACAAATTGGCAGGTTTCTGCTTGTAGTGATTCTGTTTGATGAATCATTTGCTTTTAAGTATTTGAAAAGGGCCATTAGTGAAGCAGCAGCCCAGCTTGTTGCTATTTTCCGGTCTATTTATAACCAGCCGCTCTAAGGAGCCAAATGCTGATCCTCTTTATCTACTGGAACCTAAAATTTAGGAATGAAACAAGGAATGGATAGTCACCTAATTCTGAAATAAAAACAGCAGAGATCAACAGATGAGACACTAGTTGTGGTGATCTTAAGACCCTTAAGATAGTCAATTAACAGACTAAGAGATCTAGGTGCCTTTTTCATAATAATAGAGAGACATAAAATGAGTGTTTAAAGGCTCAGTCCAAAAACTTAGGAATTCAATCACTAGAAACAAGAAATTCGTAAGTAAAGATACAAAGTGGAAAAAAAATTCCAAAAATGAATATAATAAGTAAAATATTTGTAGCTCTCTGAGTCTCCAGGTCTTGTGTTAACCTCAATTCCTAACACTCTAATCCCAGTTTTGCAAGTTGGCAGCATTTTGGACAGGTAAAACATAGCAGTTATATCCACCAAAAACAGCATTCCAAGTTCCCGTCCCCACCCATCTGTGGAAATGACTCTCCACCACACCACACACCCTGCACTCCTGGGCTCCAATGGCTCTGTAAGGCGATACTAACAATGCATGCACCACCCAGCTGGTCCGGTGGCAAGGAGCCAGGCTTCCTCAGCTGGATAGTCTTGATTTGGAGGTTGTGAAATGGCAGTCTCATTAAGACTTGGCCACTGTCTCTTTCTCAACATCATTAAATTGCTAACACAGCAGGCCCAACATCAAATGGCCTTTGTGTAATCCTAATAAGCCAAAGGATGAGAAAAGTTGGACTTGAGGATGAGGGAATGCTTTTCATTGAAACCTGAGTTTTATAGCCTGACAGGCTGCCTAAGCCTAACAAGACAACAGGGTATGGAAAGATGACACAGACAACTCTTGTAAGTTGTACCAAAAGTAGAAGATGCAAAACCAGAAAGACAGGGAACAGGGTCTAAAAAAACCAAAACGGAGCAAAATCTAAAGAAAATCTCACAGGAAGGTAAAGAAAAATTTAAAGCAAATATATCAGCCAGGGTAGGAAGGGCAAACCTTCAAGGTATTAAATGTAAATGGATGGATATAGGATACACACAATGGCAGTAGCTCTTAATCCCTAACTGGCATAAAACCTGTGCTCTGAAAGACAAGTGACAATTTTGTGGAACTTTCCTGGTATTCTTTTGCATTTGTGAGATTCATGAGATTAAGAGCACCATAGTGATGCTACACAATATTTAAAATAACACTGGAATTCAATGATTTTTAAAATTCAAATTTTAGAAGAAAAGGAGTGGAAAATATCAGAAATGAGATCACCTGTTAAATCTGCTCACGGTAATGCACATTATGAAATAAAAATCACCACCACATTTACCAGTACAAAACTGAACTTAGCTACACAAGATTTGTTATTACCCAAACTCAACGTTCTAGTGCACAGAATTTTAGACTACTAAAACCTATATTTTTGAATTTCATTCTATTGACTGCATATTTGATGAAACAGGAAAAGAGCAATCCCAAAAGAGCAAAGATTTTACTTTATATGTAAAACACAATTGGACGTCAGTTAATTAGAAAGCACCTCAGCCAGTAAAAGTGAACATTTAGAACACACACAGAGAATTTCCAAAACTCCAGTAAGCCCTCTGTCTGAGGAATAACAACAACTGTTCAGGCATGTGTCTTTTAAGAATTGTGTGTTAAATCTAACTGTATGTAATTAGAGGGTTTTTAAAAAAATTATTTAAAATTTCCTCTCTATTTCATTAAATACATAGATCCTGGAACTTCTTGCAAACAATGTCAGCTAATAATGATGTAGGACCTAGAATCTAGGTAAATGGTTGTCAAACTGTGTTTCCAGAGGCGTTCTGGGCATTTTTCAAACAGCTGGCTTGAATTTCATTTTACACTATAGGAAAACCATATTCAAATTCACATGTAAGTGACACTGACTTTTAAAACACTAGTAATTACCTAGATATGTACTGTCAAATTACACTTATAGTTTGACTTTAGAATAAAGCTTCTCCTGCCATCTTTACATATACTCAAACCTCTTTCATTAATGACGATGGCCATAAGCTACAAAAGGACAGGAGGACTTGTGTCTCTTCCTCATAATAACTATGGGTTGGATAAACTGTTTTGTGCCACAATTTTCAGAATTCAAAACATAAGAAAACAGTTGAAACAGGTGAAATCTGAGGAGCCTTGGCACAATGAGACCCCTCTTCTGGGGCCCGTCTGCAGCTCAAGTGCACAGCATGCCACGGAGGGCAGAGTTGTGACACCCAGGAGCATGTGCACTCCAAGAACTAAACACAGAATACAAAGGACTCTCTAAAATAATTGTATTTGAAATATTCAAAGAAGTACAAGAAGGAAGTAAAGCCACAGGCAAGAAAAGGTAGATTTGAAGTAAGCACTGAACAGAACTTTCAGATGTTTAGTAAAATGGTCACAAAAATTATCACCAAATGGATAAGGTGAGTAGTAGACATCACGCTCTAAAAGACAGAGATGAGAACATCATCCAAAATGCTGCACAAAAACCAAAAAGTTAAAAATAGATGAAAGAGAATCTTAAAGATACAGAAAAGAGGCTGAGATGCTCCAAAATGTGCCTAATAAAAATTACATAGGAAAGAAATAAATGATACGTGCGTGAAGCAAGGAGATATGATTGAGAATTTTCCATAATCAAAGAAAACCACAAATTCTCAGGTGAAAAGACACTGAACTGCATCCAAGATTAACCCACATCTGGATATACTGTAATACAACTGAGGGACATAATCAGGGAGAATTGCTTTTCACTTTCCAATAATCAACAGGAGAAAAGAATCTTAAAAGGAGAGAAGAGATACTACTTAGAAAGAAATAACAATTACACCAATAGCAAAAATAGATAGTAAGAGATAATCGGATATTTTCATATTGCCAAGAGAAACTTACTGCCAATTTAGAATTTTGTAACTAGCCAAAATACTATTCAAAAGTAAAAGCAAAGTAGATATTTTTTTCAGACAAGACAGAGAGTTTATAACTCACACATCTTCATAGAAACTATCACCAAAGGACAGACTTTATCAAGAAGGAAGATTAACTGGAACTGCAGGAGCAGAATGGCAGAAGTAACAGTGAGTGAAGAAACTGCTGAACATACGGATACATCTAAACCATCACCAGGCTAATTTAAAAATAACAAAAAGAACAATGATTAATTTGAAAGAAAGGCAAACAAGAGAGAATGAAATTACTGGAAAGCAATAAATTGAAACATGGGAAGTAGCAGTTCAGAGTTAAAGCGTTCTCAGTAGGCAGCAGGAACTATTAACTAGATTTAGACTTCATCAAGTATGCATGTCAAAGTTACCTATAAAAGCAAAAAGAATACAAAGAGAAAGTATAAACTTGTAACCAACAGCCATGGAAAAGGAAATTAAGAAAATTCAATCAGACTAGTCAAAAGCAAGAAAGAAAAGAGAAGCAAAGAAAAAGGACAAAACAAATTAACAAGATGGAAATCATCTCCTTTATATCAATAACAGTAATAAGTGTAAGTGCATTATTACCTATAAAAGGGAAAGACAATAACTCTTAAGTTAAAAAAATACCTAATTATCACTCATACACACTGAAAGCAAAAAAGGACAATTAATTGAAAATATTAGTAAAACAAGAAATCCCAGGCAACTAGTTATAAAAAGAAAGTTGATTTAGCATTAATCCATTTTTCTTTTAAATTCTAATACTAATAAGAATAAAAAAGTATACCACATACTAGTAAAAGTATCCACCAAAAGGATATGATAATAATACAACAAGGAGAAACAGATAAAACTATAATGACAGTGAGAGATTTTGATACTTTGTAGGAATATTATAGTCTTCAATGCAATCATTTAGAAAAAGATACTAAAATAAATAAGCCTAACATTCAATAGAAGAAGGAATAGAACAAAACAACTCAAAGAAAGAAGACATTAAAGTTGATTTTTATTTTTATTTTGTAAAGACGTCGAATTTGTTTCCATTTTTATTCACATGTTGTTAATGCCATTAAGGGCTTATATATTATTAAATATACTGGAAGAATTCAAAAACCATAACTATTAGTTCTGTAAATCTGATGGTGTTGTGTCTGTGTGTGTGCGTGTGTGTGTGTGTGTGTGTGTGTGTGTGTGTTTTGGTAAATATTTATTAAGTGCCTATTAAATGGTCAGGATAAAATGTTCATGTCAAAAAAATTAATATTTGGAACCAATACACACGCACACACTCACGCGCACATACATGCACAGCGGAAGATTTCTTTCTCTTTGTAATTAAAAAAAAAATCAAATCAAGCATTCACGTAACATTATACAGCTATTATTATCCAAGTAAATTAAACTAACATACTGCATGAGTATTAAAAAGAAAGTATTTCCTAACACTTGTACCTTAACCTTTGGGTCTACAAATGAATGAAGAAAGATGTATAAAATGTAGCCAGCGGCTAGGTCAGTATATTCTCTAGCAATCTGAATACATGTTTCAAGCTCAACTCAGTATGTAGAAAATACAAAATGGAAACAAAAAGGGCAAGTTCTTTCTTAATTCTAAAAAACCTACATATGAAATTGACTGAATAATCAGCTCTGTAAATTAGATAATTCTACCAGTCACATGGTAAATTATCATGTCTCCCTTTCTCTAAGATGTTACATCTTTTTGTTAAAAAAATTTTTTTTTACCTGCTACATGGCCACATAGTCCTGAGAACTTTTCGACATTACCAAATAACTTTTTTAATTAATTTTAAGATTCCTTAGCACATTGTACTTAAATGTTCAAGTTTCACTATTTTTTTAATGTAAGAGGTTTAACTCTAAGAGCAATTACTTTAGTTCAATAGATACCCACCAAAAACAGTGCTGAAAAGGCAAAGGGAGGTCAAAGGCCACCACCTGGTCCTAGGCGAGAGACCCCCCTGGGCTTTCTGGCCATGTGGCTCACTCTTTATCTCAAGGTGTGGAAAGCCTCCCATCTTCTCTCACTTCAAACTCAAAAAGCTCCACCTAGTCTTAGTTCCCAAGCACACACCTTCACTCTCCATTCATGAGGCTCCATTTGTTCTGCTTTCCCAGTCCTCACACAAGTATCTTCAGAATGCATTATGGACTTAATGACGTGGAAAATAAGGATAATAATAACACGAAGTCATGCAGAAAGATCTTTGCAATTTACACACGAGACATAAAGAGAAGGGTTAACGCATAGACTATCTCTCTTAGCATGATATTCAAAACCATCAGCAGCTGAATCGACATTTTTATTTTCTACGTCACTGGCTACAGAAACAAACTTGTTGTGAACCTGTTTTGTAATTTGTACATGTTATCAGAAAAATTGTTTTAATTTTAGCATGAACATTTCCTAAAGCGCTCACAGCCACTCTCAATACTTCCTGGGAATTCCTCCCAGGACCTGGTTTGGCTAATACCGATGGATACAGAGCAAAGCGAACTTCACAGAACCCAGTGTCTGTGGATGAGGCAGCCAGCTGCCAGGGCAACAGAGAAGTGGGATGTCAGTACATATTAATCAAGCCAAAATTATCTACTTTGTAACATGACTATTACAGCTTCATTAGTTTATTGAATATCGCCCAGGTGAAGACCTTTGTACTAATTCTGAGATGTTACCAAGAAATAGGAAATGAGGTAAATACCTTTTCCAAGGAACAACACAGATCATATAAGAAATAATAATATCAAAGAAAACAAAAATCCCCCCAGAAATTATGGAATACATTTTAGCATGCACACAATCAAAAACATAATGGTAAACTAAGAACGGGAACCAGAGAATACAGTTTGAAACAAGATCATTGTGTCTAAATGGCTCCACGAAGAAGAGGACCCTGGCTGGTACTCTGGAAGTTGTAGCATTCTGATCTTACGAAGACAGGGAGAATGAAGTCCTTGGAGAAAAACGTGGAGTAGATGGACAGGGCCAGAGGAAGGAGTGAACACATTTTGAGCAAGGACATTCTCTATGTGAGACTGGCTGTATGGGGAGAACAAGTGAAGGTAATGGGAGAAAAAAAGGCAGCCAGATATACAGAGATTTACAGGTAGAAAGCTCTACAACCAGGGCTTAATTAATAATATTTTCTTTTCCTTTGAGTTTAGTATGCTCAGAAAGGGGCTAAGGTGATTTTATTTTAAAGCAGCGGATTTGAAAGATTTTTATTTGAATATATAAAATATGCAGAGATGGAGGGAGAAATTCTTGCAAGTCCAGGAGAAAAGTGTTAGGGTTTGGAATAGGAAGAGAAATCATCAACGTAATGATAAGCATATTTGGCATGAGAGAGAAACAACAACAGAACTTACTGCTGTCTGAACACGGCAGCTAAAGGCAAAGAAGATTCTTCCAAAAACAAATGTAAGGAAATAGACAGCAGAGTACATGACAGTTATTAGAAAACAGGGTAAATGGCATGTAATAATACAGACACAGCAAGAAGTCATACATTTATATTTCATAACGTTTATGAAAAGTTTTTATTAAAAATATTTTAATGGAAAGTAAAAACTTCACAAAATGATCTGCATAATTTGAACATGTACAGTAGAAGAAAATGGAGGTTTTGTCACATTAATCAAATTGGCTTTCTATCACGATACAATATGTAAACTTATTGCCACTGCGGAGTCATTTTCTTCCATACTTTTGGACTCTCAAAAAAAATTCTAGTGTCTATAGTTCTTTGAACAAAGGTTTAAAAAAGCTTCAAATATTTAAAGAAAAACAGAATTCTTGGCGAAAGCTACCGTTAAAGGGCCCGCCTTAAAAAATCTGGCTTGTAAAACAATATCTTACTTATTTCAATAAATTCTGCTTTAGATCTCCATGTTAGCTTCTTTGAACAAACATCTTTATGTGTAAAATGAATACTTTCGTTCATACAAACAGCGTCTCATTTCATTTAGTATAATTCATAAGACTGCTCAGCACAT
This sequence comes from Colobus angolensis palliatus, assembly GCF_000951035.1. Taxonomy (NCBI): domain Eukaryota; kingdom Metazoa; phylum Chordata; class Mammalia; order Primates; family Cercopithecidae; genus Colobus; species Colobus angolensis. Next base: position 527,293 of record NW_012117332.1, on the reverse strand, counting down.
GACATTGATATAAAATAGCCTTCTAAGATTAAAAGAAACACAGACAAGTTCACTTAACTAAAGTTAAATATGTTTTAAGTTTCTCTAAGTGGAGAAAAGCTAAACATATTTTTAAACCCTAAATCATTTACCTTCTGCAATTATCTCATCTACCAGAACTCTAACATCAATTTGACTGGACTTTCATTTATGCTTTATAATAGGAAAAAATGACACATTTCCAAATTTAATTAACCAAAACAAAAATTCTTAGGACACTCCATGTAATTCTGAGTGGACTAAACAATACATCTTAGTCGCTCAGGACAAAAGGTCATTTGGAAGGGATGTGCCTTTAAGGGTTTACAAAGGCTTGATCTTCAGTCTTGTAATAAAAGAGGAAGCACATCTCAGCAGAGGAAGGATGCCCACTTTAAATAAGGAAATGGGCTTGCAGGATGCACACATGCTGCTTTCTATTAATGATAAGCACAGTCTACAAAAAGAGCCTCAGAATGTTTTAACTTTCATGTAGAATACCTGCAGAGAATGTCTAACATAAACAAAATGACAAGTAATGTGTCCACTTACCATTTTATTAAATGATTTATGTGTTCATAATAGAGGCTAGTAAATACTAACGACTATATTCCAGTTAACAGCTGTAATTACTGGTGTGATGACTGTATGCCAGGATCAACGCCAATAATGTTTTGGGAGCAAAGCATACTTTAGGGGTTTATGAGGATAATTATACAAGATAGACGGCTCTGCTGGAGGATTTTTTTTTTCTTTTTTTTTTAACCAGAGGGAATGAGAAGGCAGAAGTTAAGACCTTTACTATACCTTTTTAAAAGAACAGATTATTGTGGATGTTTAAGAACTGCAAAGCATTTTGTTAAAGTTTAATCTCTTTCAAGACAGAAAGTAAATCCAATCAAAATCCCACCAAATATCAATCTAAATTTAATTGTGGACATCATCTTTTGGCTTCTTCCATCTCTGTCCATGTCTGTGTGTGTCTGTCTCTCACACACCTATATGTACACACACACCCTAACCAGATATTTTGCAACTACATTAAAATAAATCATAACATTTATTTAATTATTCAGCAGGTGACTGTCTAGTTTGTCAACTTACCCTGTCTCTGACTCCCCTCAAATTCCTTCTTAACCACCTATCAGTAATCCTCGGGGCATTCTACTATTTCTTAACACCTCAACCAAGAGATATGAAAAGTGGATAAATTATCTACCTGGCAAAAATTCACTGCAAATTGTCCCGGGTGTTGGTAATTTCCAAGAATTGTCTCTTACACTGACAGGACAGTTTTGCCAGCTGCACCTGCAGTCCAGCCCAACCTCTCCTCCCAGTGTAAGTGGCAAACTTAAAAAGCCTGGAAACACTTTGCTTATTTTACAAGACTTGTGTCAGACATCACTTCTATTATGAAATAATCTTGAATTGTGTTCTGGAGGGATCTGGGGCCAACCCCATGCTGGATCACATAAGTCTTACTAAGTGTATGCTTAGATTCCATGTGTCACCCCAAAAGAAAAGCTTATCTTTAACAAATTTATCTAAAATTTTGACATCAAAATTTATCAAAGAAATATTTTGAAGAAGGTACTTTAAATATAAATTTAAATTTTGTGTCATTTTGAATTATATATTGGGGTGTACAGGAGCAGCATGTAATACTATCTTCTGTGCTGGGTGCCTCCTAAGGATTTTACTCAGGTCCTAGTCAAACCTCTACAATAAAAACAGATAGCACGCACTACATCCAACTCGTGAACTGTCTTTCTCCCAGTGCTATGAGGACAGTCCAGAGAAGAGAGCAAGTTGGAGGAGGAGGGAAGCGGGTGCCCACACGAAGATCAACACACAGCCCATGTGGTTCCCACAGCACGCTCTGCACACCCACACAGATCCATCACTGCTGGTGACTGTCCATCTCCTCCCCCAAGAGTCTGTGCATTTGGTCTTTGCAAGATCATTTTGAAATTAAAAGTGGACAAAGATAATATATGCCTACATCTTCTTAAAGTATGTGTGGGGGTGGTGCACGGGAACACCTGTGTCAAATTTGTGATGCTGTAGAGCCAAGAAAAAGATAATGGAGGCATACCTGAATCTGATGGCTGTAAAGCACCTGAAGGATATTTTGCTGTTCTTCAGCATCTGTGAATTTGTAGGAAGAGGTTAAGAGGGGGCACACAACTTCCAATGTTGTCCCAACCTCTATTTTACATGGACCTTGGTCCCTACATAAAATGCATATAAAACACTTTCTTATTTAAATTTCCCAAGGATTTGCAGCAGTTTGTACAACACACTTGGCCACAGTAAGTCTCGGGGCTCTAAATAACCTCTGGGGATGAATGACACGTGTGCAGAGAAGAATTTATAAGACTCACTCTATAACAGCTCCCTTGGAACTATTACTTTCTGAGGGTGAAGGTAATAGATATTTTTTTTAAGTAGTACAGTTGACAAACTACCCGTTGGCTCCAAACAAGGCCGTGTGTGTTACACAAACACAGTAAAACTGTTATAAAGTGGTTCGCTAAATTGTAGATAGACTATATCTCAAAATGTGTTGTTTGGGGACACAGTGATATATAGCGTATGTTTCACTAAAATGTGAAAAAGCCTAGAACACAAGTATTATCTTTGTGACTCAACACCAATACAAAAACAAGGATTTTCTCCAATTCCTTTTATAAACAAAATAAATTATTACTGTATCAACTCTCTCACACGTAAAGATGATCACATTACTCTCTATACCAGGGTCACAAATTCAAATGCAAGCACGTAGTATAAATACATAAAGCAGGCCAGGTGCAGCTGTGGTAAACTCAAACAATGGTTCTCACACTTGAATGTGCATATAGAAATCGCCCTGTTAAAATGCACATCCTGGTGCAGTAGTTCTGGGGTGGAGCCATGGATTTTGAATTTCAAACAAGCTCCTCAGAAAAGCAAAGAACCAGAGAGCTCTTTTCCCTTTCAGCTGTTTTGCCCAGGCTGAGGCCTCCACACAGGAGTGCCACTGGGCATGGTGCTAGCGATTTCTCAAAAGCTGGAAATTCACTCCTTCAATCAGTTTCCCAACCTATTCTGTGTTCTAGGTATCCTAGACAGTAAAGATGCAGCAGTGAACCAAACATTTAAAAATGCATGCCCTCCGCCGGGCGTGGTGGTTCACACCTGTAATCCCAGCACTTTGGGAGGCTGAGGCGGGCGGATCACGACGTCAGGAGATTGAGACCATCCTGGCTAACACGGTGAAACCCCGTCTCTACTAAAAATACAAAACAAATTAGCCAGGCGTGGTGGCGGGCGCCTGTAGTCCCAGCTACTCTGGAGGCTGAGGCAGGAGAATGGCACAAACCCGGGGGTTGGGCTTGCAGTGAGGGGAGATTGCGCCACTGCACTCCAGCCTGGGCGGCAGAGGGAGACTCCATCTCACAACTCACAAAAAAAAAAAAAAAAAAGCATGCCCTCACAGAGTTACCTGGATAACCGGAGAGAAGAGACACCCAACAAGATAAATAAGTAAAATGTATAGGCTAGTGTAAGTGCTTAGGGAGAGAGAGAAAAAACATCAAGTTGAAGAGAGTACGTGTGTCAAGGTGGACAGATGGAGATACAATTTGAGATAGGGTGACCAGAGATGGTCTCACTGAAAGTGTGATATTTGAGCCCCTGGAAGAAAGTGAAGAAGAAAGCTATCAGGACATCTGGGGAAAGAAAGAGAAGCAAAAAACAGAGGTAGGAAATCTGGGCTCAGGGCATTCCTGGTGTGTAAAACTGAACTGGCACAGAGGCCAGGCAGCTGAGGAGCAGAGTGACTGTGGGCAAGCCTGGTGTATACCTTAAGGCCTATATGTTTCCTCTACTTTCTTCTGATTTCTAAATGCTAACAACTAAGTTGTAACTGTAGAAAATATTTTAGGCCCATAGTCACCACTTTCTGGCTTCTACAGTTTTAAAAGTTTGAAAATACAATTAACATTTTAGTGAAATGCTTTATGAAAACATTAGCCATTTATATTACTGCCTAATTTCTCCTGTCTTAAACTATATTAAAAATTTATAATTGTATAATCAGAATTTATGATTGAAAATGGCCACACACAAAGATCCATAAAGAACAAGTGTAGAAGTTAGGACCTCTCAATGACCAAAGGGTGGAATAAAATCCCAGCAAAAGATAATATTCAGTTGCCCATCAACTGTTGCTAGTTCATCATCTGGAAGACATACACTGTGAACTGTTTTTCTGGTGCTGGTGATAGGTTTGAACTAGAGACATACAGCTATTCCTCCGTCTCTCTGTAATCAGTGTCAAGCATTTGAAAGGAAAGTAGCCCAGATCAAGGATGCCTTAAGAGACAATAAATCAAATTTGTCTTAGTTATCTTCTTATTATGGAATCCTATACAGCTGGAAATCTGAGGGCCAAATCTGTAAGCCTTCTCAGGAAATCTACAGAATTTCATGGATATAATTTGTACGTGTACTAATCTCATTTTTGGTACCATCTTACTTTGCTCCTTACTTATATTTTCCCATTGTCTCGTTTTCCATACCAATATTAAATTTATTTTCTCTTGGCATATTGTACGTATTTGCACAATCCTTAAGTCTCCTTAAATCCTTTTCAAAATGAGGTCTGGAATCCATGCATTTATTAAATATTTATTGACGCCTACTACACGACAGTTACTGTTTTAGGTTCTTGGGTATATATCAGAAAACAAAATGAAGATTCTAGACCTTAGAAAGCTTACAAAAATATAGAGACAGGCATAAAACAAAAAGGTAGCTTGCTCACAAGGAGTCTGATTTAACCAGTAACCTAACTGGTAGTAGCAGTATCTCCGTTCATCATTATAAAACTGCTAATTCACAGCTAGCTAAAATGTCTTCCACAATGTCAACATATAAAACAGAGGTAGCATTTGGAATACAACCTGTGGTGATAGATATGATACAGTTCCTCTTACTGATTTGCCATGTAACTCACTAATTCCTCTAAGGAGAGGATGCAAAGAAAACTTCTAACACCAATCTGGAACTTCTCAAATTTCATTTTTAAAAACTCTACATTGAAAGCATAAAATGCAAATAAACATGTAACATGTAGTTAAGTTATATGATCTTTTCAAAGGAGAAAGTATGTTAAATCATGCAAACAGTTGAATGAATTATCGTGAAGGAAAATGAAGTGTTTGCAATTCAAGTAGTTTCCAATCCCAGATTATTTTAAATTGATACTTCCTTCATTTATAATTTGAGCCAAACCATATGACCAATGAAATAATAATTGCATAATCACTGAATCAATAATGCAATGATTCATTAACCAACGAATAATATTGCTTAAAGATACCACAAACCCAATCATGTGGTTAGGAGTAAAGAAGTCAGCAAGAAGTTTCCAAAGTGTCATGTTATTCTGCTCTTAAATTAATAAGCTAGAACAACATTTCCCTTAAACATATATCATACTAATTGATCGGAAGGGTTCTCAATTATTTTTGACCAAGGGCCTAAAGAAACCTTTCCAGACTTTCTGAAAAAGATGTATACTGAAGCTGGTCAGGCATAGGACAAATCCTTCACTTTACCACTGAATCAAATAGTCTTCTGTCTTCTTAAACTTTTTGTAAGTAACTTCCTAAGGAAAAAGTTAACAATGATTTCTAAGAATAAATTTATTTCTTAAAAGAATGCTTTCAGGATATAAGAAGGCTTCTGGAAATGAGTCCCATAAGGATTAAACTGTCAGATGTTCACCGCCATTGCTTTTACTGCCCTTTTTGCCTCGTGATGAGCTTAGATCTAACGGCACAGAGGACTCGTTCCTAAGCTAAGCTGCACACAGAATCACTGCAGGTACTTTCTAAAATGCAGATTCTCAGGCTTAACCTCCAGAGAACACGTTTCAGTAGCTCTAAGATGGAGGTGTAGAAACTGTACTTTCTGCAATTGCCAAAATGTTTCTAATATGGCCTATTTGTAAATATTTTGGAATCAGATCCCAAGGAGACTGTTACCAGTCAGGAGGGCATATAAAAGAACCCATGGGGATACTGAAAAAAAAATTACAACTTTCATATTCATTGTTATCCATTTCAATTTTTCAGCCAAATGATTTCTAACACACAAAATACACTGGTATACTATTAAAGGTATGTAATGATAAATATATATATGTATATGCATATATGTGTGTGTATAAAAGGGATACATGTTCAAAACTATTAAATATGTGCACTGATCTTCTATAACAGGGGTCAGCAAACTTCTTCTGTTTAGGGACAGACAGTAACTATTTTAAACTTTCCAGGCCACATATCATCTCTGTTGTATAATGATCTTTGCTGTTTTTCTTTTACAAACCTTTAAAAATGTAACAACTGCCAGTAAAAAAAAAAAAAAAAGATTACATATTGTATTATTCCATTTACATGAAATGTCTAGAATGAGCAAAGCTACAGAGACAAAGTACATTAGTGGTTGCCAGGGGCTGGGGGGTAAGAGAGAAAAGGAATGTTAGCGCCAATGGGTATGAGCTTTCCTGTTTGGGGGTGATGACAATGTTCTAAAATGCACTGTGATGATAGTTACAGAACTCTAGGAATCAACTAAAAACTACTGAATGTTATACTTTAAGTAGCTGAATTTAGGATATGTGAATTTTAATGTCAACAAAGCTGTTATTGAAAACTGTAACATTCCTTTTTACCTCTGGGTTGCATTTGGCCTGATCTAGAACAACAGTTCTCAAAGTATGGTCTGGAAGTCTAGAGAGTGTCCAAGACACTTCTGGGGTGTCTACGAAGTCAAAACTATTATCAAAAAATTTACGAACACATAATTTGCCTTTTTTGTTCTTATATTCTCGTATGTATACAGTGAAGTTGTCTAGAGCTTACCTGATATGTATTAAAACACACCAAATGCAGAAGCACATATGAGAAGACAGCCAATCCTTTTCTGGCCTGGAAGGTAGGCATCACGCCCAAGGTGAGGCAACCACTTTGAGACCATGAGGAAGAAACCCAGGCTGAGGATGGTTGAGGGGAAAAAGAAGAAGCTGCCACCTCTGCTAGCCCTATGGAACCGCTATACCATCTCTAGTCTACCTTCTCTAGCCTTCTTACCACATGAGAAAAAATGATTTAAGATGTTTTCAGGCCTCTAACTTATAGCTGAGTAAAATTCTTCATACAGACAGCATCCACTGCTCCACAATTCATAAACAGAACCCTCCCGCTCACCACTGTCTCACCTCAGATGGCCTCAAGCCAGGCTACACCACGTAGAGGGCAGGCTTCATCATGAAAGGTGTTAATCATTAACAAAGAGGTCAAATTAACTGCTCTCCCCCCATGTGCCAAGTTTTCTCTCCTCGGTATTTTCAATGTTGTGCCTGACCTGCCTCAATGCCCTTCTCTCCATCTCCCAAAGCTCAAAGCTTATCCCTTCTTCAAGGCCAACCCAACTCATGAGTCAGCTCCTCAGGAGATGTCTTCCTGTATTTTCCAAGGATTCACCACTATACTTCTCCCACATCTGTGCCCCAAATGGCACTTCCTTTCTATTTGGCATTTGACCTATTTCTCTGTCTTATCATTCATTTCTGTATCCCCCTCATATGTACCAAGGGACTTTTCTCCTAAATAAAGCTCAAATTTGTGTCAATTATATCCATATTACATATTTACCTATAATCTATTTAGGAAGCAGAAAATGACATAGAACAACAGAGTAAAAGAGTACTTTATTTATTTATTTATTTTTTGAGATGGAGTCTCGTTCTGTCACCCAGGCTGGAGTGCAATGGTGCGATCTCAATTCACTGCAACCTCCGCCTCCCAGGTTCAAGTGATTCTCCCACCTCAGCCTCCTGAGCAGCTAGGATAACAGGCATGCACCAACATGCCCGGCTAATTTTTATATTTTTAATAAAAATGGGGTTTCACCATGTTGGCCAGGCTGGTCTTGAACTACTGACCTCAAGTGATCCACCACCTTGGCCTCCTAAAGTGCTGGGATCACAGGTACTCTTTTCGCACCCAGCCAAAAGAGTACTTTAAAATCCTCTCCACAAGTAATCTCATGTTGCAGGGCAGCCTGGCCTGGGGGACGGTCTCAGCCGTCATTTATTGTGCCTCCAAGAATCAGATGACAGTGTTCTCCTTTCACCCAACTTTAATTTAATGTAAGAATTTGTGTGCCTAATGAAAATCAACTCCACCCTGAACTCCCCTTTAAAGTCAATGAAGGAAATCAGGGAGACTTAATTAAAGGGTGAAATAAAGCCCTTTTAAGGAGGATTTATGACCCTTCTGTGTAAAGTGTTTAAGATAACAAGGTGTTGATAAATTAGGTCTTGGCTGGATAAAGATCTAAACACATCAGTATAACAGATTATGAAGTTGTCTTTCATAAATGCAGATCTCGGGAATAAACTGAGTTATTGATTCATTAATACATTTGCTAACTGGAAAAAAAGTCACTGATTTTCAGAGCCTTACCGTTTGTTGCACCTAGTAATCAATGCTTCCTCCCAGGAAGGCTCTTAGGGGTCACTTAGTACATCAACTGTTCTAGGATTTAGCAATCCATACAAGGCATATAGAAATTCCTGGCATTACCCATTATCATACTTGTGTATCCCAAATAAATGGGGCTTCAGGCAAAATGCCAAGAGAGTGTTAAATAGTAAGACATATATGCTGATTAATGATAATTCTCTTCCTGTAAATGTCAGAAAGTAAATATAGGATATACTGAGAATAAGCAGTTATCCTCATGAAGCATATTCTCTGAGAAAAATAAACCATAAACAAGATAAAACAAGCTGCATTACTGAAAGACTTCAGAGCCTATGGCATGCTGATACGTATTGTGAAATCTGCATGGTAAGCAGTATTCCCCAAATTAATGTGGTGTAGCTCACCTTATGCTATCTTGAGCCATAAAACACACTTTTGTAAGTAAGGTTTTAAATAAGTACTCACTAGATATCCCAATTTATACTTCTGTTCTACCTGTTCTACCTGGAGTTATCTTTTGGAAGCAAAAGCTAATGAGGTAGGAACAACTTGAACTTGTGAGATAAAAGGAGAGAGGCCTTGGTAGCATCATGATTACAAACGATGCTTCTCTAATAAAGGTATCTCCACTTATGGAGTTGAAGAACCGGCTCAGTCAGGCAAACTGTCTGGTTATCAACACTTCATACACTTGGCACTCTCCTGTGAACTGACAATGACACTTCCACTTCACCCTCACTGAGAACTGCTTTTTGTACAAATAAAAGAAGATGGGAAAAATCTTAGTGGAGAGTTACAGATGTTCCAAAAAGGAGGTAAACTAGATTAAGTTCCACACTGTAGAATTAGTCAAAAAACTACACTACATTGTTGTAACCAGAGACGTCAAATAAACCATTCCCACTGAAGTATGCTGGTTCACACTGCAGGTCCCTCACTAGTCAGCTGTGCATGGGGGTCCTGCTCATCCTGGACTCCCAGGACAGAGAAGTAGCATCTGACACATGTCCCTCACAATGGGGGAGGGAGTAGCCGGAAAGAAAACTCTGGTTGTGGTAAGTCTGAGTTCAAATGGACAGAGAAGTACAATCCTATCTTGCGCCCAGAACAAGAAACCAAACATCTGTGATGGCGTCAACGTCTATGTCATAGTTCACTCAAATTATGTTTTCGGGAGGGGAAAATCCTACAAATTACGCTGTAACGTAACAAAGCGCCTGGATTTTGTGCACAGAAAGAAGTGGTTGCTTGGGATTTGGTTCTGCTGCTCTCTAGTGTTTACAACCACTAAAGCCACACTTCCCTCACCACTAAGGTCTCAAAGTTGTTGGTAACCTGCACGTTGTTTCTAAAGTAGCCTGAAAGGAAGACATAAAGACAATGGGTAAATGAAGACAAGTGAGCAGGGGAAAGAGAAAAGTGGTAAAAAATAAATAAAGAAATAAGTACTGTAAGTAGCACAATAGTTGTTTCCAAAGATAAACATTTTAACTACTCCCTGCCACAGTATCTCTAGTTTACCTGCCTTGGTACACCATAGTTTTAAAAGTAACCTTGAACCTTGAAATAAAGAGGGTAGAGGAGGAAAAAAAAAAAAACTAGCTCACCAAAGAGCCCTTATAAATTAAAGCCTGAAGTTGGGCTCGGTCCCCCTTCCTTGAAGATGGACCCCCTTTGCCATCCCCGCCTCCTGACACAAAGCTGGTTTTGTCCCAGCCTTGCATCAGCTGCACAGTACAGGGTGTACCTGCTGAAAAGCAGCTGTTTGCTGACAGACTGAGAACTGGGACAGCCAGCTAGAGCTAAGTGAAGTGGTTAACCCACATCCCTTCCCCACTGATAAAGTGCTTTGATAAGCAAACTGCACTGGTAAAAGCTGGAAAGAGTGCCAGAAGAGTCGCTCTCAAGAATGAATGCAGGCTTGTTTTGAGGGAGCCTATGCTTTCACATTGTCGACTTTAGCCTTCACTTGTTCGTGGTCCCCACCTCCACTGGGCCCGCAAACTTCAGTGTTCCTTCAGCTAGCAGCAAGACCAATTCTTTGATATGTCAAATCAATATCCTGCTCATACAGAAAAACAAATATATATTTTAAAACACTGCAAAAAAAAAAAACAGCTCTTCATATAAATTTTCTCAAAAGTATTCTTCCCAATTCAAACTCCTATGAGAAGTAGAGCATTAATTCCTCCTGAAATATGCTCCTCGGATCAGTGGCTGCTGAGTAACACAAGAACATAAAATTTTCTCCAACTTTTATTAACAAAATGAAATTTGAAGTTAAAAAATATGAGCGTTATTTGGAGTTTCAACTACTATGCACTCCGGACATACAGTTGCTCACTAATGGTAGATAGCAGGGGCAACGTGAATACACACTAACCTTAACTAATGTTTCTCTTTGGGAATGTGTCCCTCATTTAGATTGGTGGACTAGAGTGCTTGAATTCCACTAAAATACAGGCATGCGTCACTAGGCAATTTCATCGTGCAAACATCATGGAGTGAATTTATATAAACCTGGATGGTAGAGTCTACTGTATACCTAGGCTGTACGGTAGAGCCTATTGCTCCTAGGCTCCCAATTTGTACAGCAGGCTGCTGTACTGAATACTGTAGGCAACTGTGACACAATGGTAAGTATGTGTGTTTATAAACAGGAAAAGTACAGTAAAAAAACAGTACAAGAGATGAAAAATGGTACATCCATAAAAGGAACTTCCCATGAATGGAGCTTGCAGGACTAGAAGTTGGTCTGGGTGGGAGTGAGTGAGTGGTGAGTCAACGTGAAGGCCTAGGACATTAACACACACCAATGTGGACTTTATGAACACTGTACACTTAGGCTACATTAAATTTATAAAAATATAATTAACCTTGCTTACTGTAAATTTTTAATTTATTTTATACTTAATGTTCTAGGGTACATGTGCACAACGTGCAAGTTTGTTACATATGTAAACATGTGCCATATTGGTGTGCTACACCCATTAACTTGTCATTCACATTAGGTATCTCTCCTAATGCTATCCCTCCCCCTCCCCCCACCCCACAATAGGACCCGGTGTGTGATGTTCCCCTTCCTGTGTCCAAGTGATCTCATTGTTCAATTCCCACCTAGGAGTGAGAACATGCAGTGTTTGGTTTTCTGTTCTTGTGATAGTTTGCTGAGAATGATGGTTTCCAGCTGCATCCATGTCCCTATAAAGGACACAAACTCATCCTTTTTTATGGCTGCATAGTATTCCATGGTGTATATGTGCCACATTTTCTTAATCCA
>NW_012117332.1:444234-513267 GCF_000951035.1 Colobus angolensis palliatus | reverse complement strand
CTAGTCCTGGACTTTTTTTGGTTGGTAGGCTATTAATTATTGCCTCAATTTCAGAGCCTGCTATTGGTCTATTCAGGGATTCAACTTCTTCTTTTTAATTTTATAAACTTTTTAGTATTGTTAATTTTTTGACTGCTTTGTACTACTACATAGCTGAAAATGCAAACACACTGTACAGTTAAACAAAAAAATATTTTCTTTCTTTATATTCTTATTCTAGAAGGTTTTTTTTTTTCCAAAATTTTATGAACTTTTTAGACTTTTTTGTTAGAAATGAAGACACGAGCACACACATTACCCTAGGCTTGCACAGGAACATCAATATCACTGTCTGCTACCTCCGCATCTTCTCCCGCTGGAATGTCTTCAGGGGCAATGATATGCAAAGGAGCTGTCGTCTCCTATGATAACAACACCTTCTTCTGAAATCCCTTCTGAAAGAGCTGCCTAAAGCTGTTTTATGGTTAACTTTTAATATAAGCAGAAGTATAGTCTAAAATAATGACAAAAAAGTATAGTATAATAAGCACATAAACCAGTAGTATAGTCATTTATTATCAAGTATTCTGTACAGTACATAACTGTATGTGCTAGACTTCCACACCACTGGCAGCGCAGTAGGTTTGTTTACATCAGCGTCACAAACACCTGAGTAACATGTGCTACAATATTACAATGGCAACATCACTAGGTGATAGAAACTTTTCGGTACCATTATAATCTTAAGGTGCCACTGTATATCCAGTCCTTCATTGACCAAAATATGGTTGTGCAGCACATAACTGTACTTCCTCTAAACCCAAGGGCTCCTCATTACCTAAGTGAGAGAGCACACCAGACCACACTCTTACCTCTCTACAAAGAAGGGGGAGTGGCAAAGGGCAGGTAGGCTGCTGTGTCCACAGATGCATTTAAAGCAGGGGCTCAATGCAACACTGGGCCAATAAGAACATTCATCAACGTTAGTCAGCACCAAGTGGTGGGCATATCATAAATTTGGCTTAAATCCTGTGGAATAAAACACATTTTTATGATCATGCTTTTTAGAGACAGAATCAATGACTGTGAAATTAGAGGCTAGTTACTATCCAGAATATGGGTTAGGAGAGAGTTATATGATCTACATGGCTTGCTATCAGAAAGGATGGCTCTTTATAGAAAGCACATTAATAACATTATCTTTGTATTCATTATTCATATGTTCCTTTCCAGCAGCAATGTACATTAATTTTTGAAAATATATCAGGCTGTAAAAGCTGTAGAGGACTCTATGAAGAGAAACTAGAGGCAATAGGAGGTGATGAGGTTTAGGACACATTACCCCAAAATATGACACACTGGCATTTGAGATAACAGCAGAAGCAGGAAGGTCACTCTCACCTTCCCCTCACCCTTCTCCCCCGAAGCAGGTCATAAAACTCTCCTTCCAGAGGTGTCCTCCCAAAATCCAGAGGAAAAGAACACCCTTATCTCTGATCAAAGAGATCAAACCCTCTTATCCTCCAATCACACTTCTCTGGACTGTCTATTTCTTCACCAAACACAGCACAAAAATACACAGGTTTCCCTGTTTCTTTGGGTCTTCATTTCTGAAGACTGCCATGTACCTTAAAATTGACAGCAAATAAACATCTACGCTTTTCTTTCATTAATCTTTTATTTTAGGGGTCTTACCAAAGAATCTTGTAACAAATGAGAAAGGACATTACTTTTTCTCCACTACAGAGACAACTTTACTTGCAGAATTTTTGCTCTGTGGTTCTAAGGTAGAAAGCTAACTAATACTCAAAAGAATATTACATCCATGTACAAATGCATGTAAATAGGTATACAAAAATGCACATATGCCGATATATATATAAACAGAATTTCTAATAACTGCAAAGCCTGCAATAAAAGGTGAAAAAAAAAAGATTAAATAAACACCTAAGGCAGTGCTTGTTGTATGTATGGCCCAAAAACGGTAATAAATGAAAAAACTGAAATGCAAGAGAATGTGACTATTTCAGTCACCTGGAGAGTGGTGTGTTCACTAACGGACCACAGGTAATGATACTAACACCCATGGCATTTAACTCAGACCATTTAATTAAACTATATGGCATGAGACGTTTTTTACAGAGTCATTCTGACACCAAGGTCATTTTGACTGGGCTTAAAGAAAACAAACAATTGAACTGTTTCAACTTTTAAAACATTATCCACTAACATGTGTTAAAGACAGCTGACCTAATCCCTGATCCTCACCCTCCCATCCTGGGCCTGAAGACGAGGTGGGGAGCAGGCTGAGGTGAGGGTCAAGGGGAGGTGGGGTCATGGGGAGGAGGAGGTCAGGAGTGCAGTAGTGCTCAGGGATCTGCTGAACATACTGCTTGATACGTTTTTTAAACATCAATTTTATATCATATGACATTGTAAAAACACATAAATTTGGAAACTCCTAGAAAAGTTTCAGGTAAAAAATGGTAGAAAGTCTATTACAAATACCAGCATTGACAGAAGTGGAGATTAAGTAAACAAATACCTTTTTAAAAAGAAGATATGTATCTAAGAGCAGAGGTGACAATGCCACCCACAAATGTGACCGTTTCCCACACGCATGTGCACATGGCCTGTGTAATGTTCCATCCCATCCAAGGAAATAGCTTTAATGGATAAGATATCACTTAAAATTTGGGTCAAACACCCTGATCAATAAGTAAGACTTTGTGTCTGAAGGAGAGAACCATGAGATAACTGTGGGAAATCATGACAAAATGACATATAATTTTAGAAGAGGCGGTAAAGAAAAACATTTTAAGTTTGCTTGCTTGAAAGCTACATGAACTTGCATTTATGGGTGTTCCACTGATTCTACTTAACTTTAACAAGCATTGCTTTTAATAGTGAACACCTTAAAGTATTCAACAGTTAAGAAAAAGAAAAGACTATTAAAAATTATCCACATTGGCTAAGGAAATTTCCTGGCCTCTTTTCTTCTCCTAATACCCAATAGCTGACCCATCAGTAGGTCTTCCCTGTTCCACTTCCCCAATATCTCTCACATTCACTTCCTCCCAGCCCTACCTGAACTCAAACTTGTCCCCCCACCCCATACCCTAGGCATCCTCCATAATGCAGCCAGTCACCTTTCCAGGCTATATCCCACTCTCTACAGCTTTTAGCATAAGAATTACATGGGAAAATTGTTCCAAAACAGATTTATGGGGCTCATCTATTGAGATTCCAATTGTTAAATTCCAGTTTAAGAAGTTGTAGCTTAAAAAATTGTTTTAAATTGTGGCTTAGTGCCAAGGAACCTGAATTTTCAATATGGAGTCCAGATAATTTTGATGCATGTAGTCTTTAGAACCTATTTTGAGAAGTGCTATTATTAGATTCAGATCCTTTGTCATTTTGAAAACAAATTATAAACACATGAAATTTAATATTTTTTAAAGACCCAGTAGTAACTAACAAAGCCTGATGATGACTATAATTAATTTCCACTTGGACTCGTTTCCTTAAATTAAGACACTAAATAAATTATGGTATGATTCACAAACACCCTCCAAAACATTTAGGTAAAGTGAAAGCTGACTATGACCTAAATATGCATAATCATCCATATGTACACTTTCTGTAAGTTCCGTTGGTTCACTAAAGTACTAATGAAGACAGTATTATAGCTAAAAAGGCACCTGCGGACTTCTCTGGGCTTTCAAGTCTCATGAGTCTAAAAGAGTGATGTGAAGACAAAGGGGTCCTGCAGGAAGCAGGAGGTTCCTGCCGTCACTCAGCACCTCAGCTCAAGGAGGCAGAGATGGTTTGCCCACAGTGACAGCTGTCCTCTGCAGCTCGCTTACCTGGCTTCACAAGTCAGCCCTCTCTGTTTAAAGCAAGGTTGCATCACTTGAAAAATCCTTTGTTTTCCTGTTCCGTAACAGGGCTCCTGCAAATCTTTACCATTCAAGCAATCTTGTAGGAAAAGTACTCGAATATACCTCGTAAGATCCTAGTTGCTTTCTTGATTTCATTTCAGCAGTCTCAACACCTTCCTAAGCTGGATGAAGCTAGAGAGAAGCAAAGCCAGAGCACTGGGAGCCACAGCGGGCAGAGCCAGCAGCACAGCCCTGTCGCCACAGCTCCCACCTGTCTGACCACAGGGCAACCCCTAGCACAGGAACACTTGGAAGAGGGCCACTGTCATATGTTAGGCACTCATTTGGATATTTTGAATTAAATAGAACATATTAACACTAATTTATCTGTTTAAGTGTTTTAAATGTGGTTATTATCAAATTTGAAATTGCATGTGATACACTACATTCCTATGAGATAGTGCTAGCTTGCACTCTTACCTGTGAGATAAAAAATACACTTGTTTTTGAGCTTCAGCACAGCAAAACAAACTATCAACAGAGTAGACAGACAAGCTTACAAAATGGGAGAAAGTTTTTGCAAACTATACATCTAACAATGGTCTAATATCCAACACATATTAGTAACTTAAATCTACAAATTTGCGAGGAAAAAAAAAACCACCCCATTAAAAGTGGGCAAAGGACATGAACAGACACTTTTTAAAAGAAGACATACGTGCAGCCAACAAGCATATGAAAAAAAGCTCAACATCACTGATCATTAGAGAAATGTAAATCAAAATACAGTGAGATATCATCTCACACGAGTCAGAATGGCTATTATTAAAAAGTCAAAATAAAACATGCTGGCAAGGTTGTGGAGAAAAAAGAATGCTTACACACTGTTGGTGGGCATATAAATTAGTTCAAACACTGTGAAAAGCAGTATGGCGATTCCTCAAAGAACTAAAAACAGAACTAACATTCAACCCAGCAATCCCATTACAGGGTCTATACCCAAAGAAATGTAAATAATTCTATCATAAAGACACATGCACGCATATGTTCACTGCAGCACTATTCATAATAGAAGACATGAAACCAACCTAAATGTCCATTGAGAGTAGACTGGGTTTTAAAAAATGTGGTATGAATACACCATGGAATACTATGCAGCCATGAAAAGGAAGGAGATCGTGTCCTTTGCAGGGACATGGATGGAGCTGGAGGCCATTATCCTTAGCAAACTAATGCAGGAACAGAAAACCAAATACTGCATGTTCTCACTTGAAAGTGCAAGCTAAATGATGAGAACACACAGACACGTAGGGGAAAACAACAGACACTAGGGCTTACCAGAGGGTGGAGGGTGACAAGAGGGTGGAGGGTGAGAAGAGGGAGAAGATCAGGAAAAATAACTAATGGGTACGAGGCTTAACACCTGGATGATGAAATAATCTGAACAACAAACCCCGTGGCATGAGTTTACCTATGTAACAAACCTGCACATGTGCCCCAAACTTAAAAGTTAACAAAAAATGTTAAGTACAGCATAGTTTCAAAGTGAATACAGGAAATGCCATTATTAATTGGAACACTTCAAGTGTTTCATGGATAAAAATGTCAGTTAATGGTTCCAGGTAGAATTTTATTTATGCCTGGCACTTGTTTAATCTAGAATTTTTTCTTTTCCGTGGTTTTTTTTTTTTTCTTTTTTTCAGGCCTTTGATAACTTTACAATTCGAATAGGACCCATTTCACTTTTTTCAAAACATTTCAAAAGTTAAATGGCACAAAAATCATCCATTCACTAAAGGCTTATAAAATGATGAAGAAAAAGAGTCTTTCAGAACTTTGTTTTCACAATTGTTACTAATGCTTTGTAACTGTTATTTCTGTGGTCACTAGTCTATTTAGAGTTTCTTGAATCAATTTTAATAATTTATATTTTCCTATAAAATTCATTTCATCATTTTTCCTGTATCTTGTATCATGTTAAAAGTCTTAAATTTAAGGAAAAATCTCCTCTCTAAAAGGAGATTTTTCATCTCTCAATTCTTACATTTTTAGGCATGCATTTCTTCTCTCCTTTATTCTTGATTAGCACTGTCAATCAATAATCATATTTTAAATTCATTAATCATATTGTTTATACATCACTGCTTAATGTTTTTATATTTATTAATTCCTTCCTCTATTTTTTCAGGTTCTTATTTTTCCGAGAAATAACTGAATAAATAGCTGTTTTTTTCTTTCTTGTTTAATGACAAAATTTCAGCATGATTTATAATTCTAATACTAATGTTAAGGTCAAAATAAGCCATTCTCAAAAGTTTCTGTTTCTTTTTTTAATTCAAAAAGTTAAAAGGCATCACGTTGTTGTGTTTTATATTTCACCATAATTGGTTTTGGGGGTTTTGTTTCTATGTTTGCTTGTTTTTGCACGAGGTAGGCTTGCATGGTGACAGTGGTGGTAAGGGAGCAGGGAGGAGATTAACAACCTTTCCTGGAGTAATCCTAAATGTCATGACAGTGGAGTTCTTAAACTAGCGCTGAAATAAAGAAGAGCTAGCCCCAGTAAAAAAAAAAAAAAAAAAAAAAAATCAAATTAAATATATTTTACTATGAGTTTGATTTCAACAATCCCATCTGTAAGTAATAACTATAACATCACTAGACATGGATGAAGGCCACGGGTCATTAAAAACAATATGCATATATGAAACAGCTTAGTTTTTAAAACCATAAGCTCAGCTGGGTGCAGTGGTTTACACCTGTAATCCCAGAACTTTGGGAGGCCAAGGCAGGAGGATCACTTGAGCTCAGGAGTTCAAGACTAGCCCAGGCAATATAGCAAGACCTGTCTCTACAAAAATGTAAAAACTAGCCAGGAGTGGTCACACACTTGTAGTCCTAGCTACTCAGGAGGCTGAGGTGGGAGGATCGCTTGAGCACAGAGAGCAGAGGCTGCAGTGAGCCAAGATAATGCTACTGCACTCCACCATGGGCAACAGGCAAGAGCCTGTCTCAGAAAAGTAAAATAAAATCATAAACTAGAGAAAATTAGACAAACCAATGTGTTCTGTAAAACTTTATAGGATTCAAAAGCTGACGGATTTCTGAAAGCACACTGTTTAGTGAAATCTCTTTTTTGATCCTCATATGAAATAACTAGATTGTCACAGGAAATATCCATTAATCAAACCTAAAAAGTAACACATTTACAAATCATTCTTAATTACATAGGCAAAAGCTTCCTTCCATGATGTTTCCTTTTTTTTTCTTTTCTGGACACAGGGTCTCACTCTGTCACCTAGGTTGGAGGGCAGTTATGTGATCTTGGCTCACTGCAACCTACATGTCCCAGGCTCAAGTGATCCTCCCAACTCAGCCTCCAGAGGAGCCGGGACTACAGGCAGGTGCCACCATCCCCGGCTTATTTTTTGTATTTTTTTGTGGAGATAGGGTTTCGCCATGTTGCCCAGACTGGTCTCAAACTACTGAGCTCATGCGATCCGCCTGCCCGGCCTCCCAATGCGCTGAGATTACAAGCTACAATGTTTCTTGAATTTGCACATCATCCATGCTCCATGGCTAAACCAATGTCCATGTTTCCCATATTTGTATATTACTTGAATAAAGTACTATTAATTTGCTCATTTTCTGACCCATTTTTCAAACTGTTGGGGGGAGTGATAAAGAAATATGGGCAGTGATTGGAAGACTAAAAATATCCCCCAACTCCATCATAATCCTTACATTAAATGGTGAATTCAGGAATTAGTTTTATTTTTCTACTTGTGTATACTCATGAATTTGTGCTGCACAGAAGCATATTCACACACACAAAGCAATTACTAGAAATTCTGACTATATTGAGTACAAATTTTACTTTTTAGTTTTGTTTGGAAAAATTCCAGACACTAAAAACTCAAAAGCAGCTTGAATATATACTAAAGCCAATACCCAATTCACATTCTAGATTATAGTCTTATTGTAACTGACACTTGATATAATCCATTGGAACACAAATCTTCTGGCCATTCTCTTTGTACTGTCCTGCATAGTTCAAGTTATATTAAGAGCTGTGAGCACACAACTCTGGCAATATCCTTGTGAACTGGATTAATCAATGTAACTTTATCTTAACGAACTGGGGAAGTGGGAAAGAAAGTGTGACTACTGGGGTCACTGAGGAATCTGTGGCTGTGCAAAGCAAATTTGTGTGGAATTCCTCTAAAAAAAAGTCACATGATTTTTAAAAACTGAATTATATTCAAATCACACAATTTTTTTTTTTTTTTTTTTTGAGATGGAATTTCACTCTTGTTGCCCAGGCTGGGCAGTGCAGTGGCGCAATCTCAGCTCACTACAACCTTTGCCTCCTGGGTTCCAGTGATTCTCCTGCCTCAGCCTCCTGAGTAGCTGGGATTACAGGTGTGCACCACCATGGCCAGCTAATTTTTTTAATTTTAGTAGAGATGGGGTCTTGCCATGTTGGCCAGGCTGGTCTCAAACTTCTGACCTCAAGTGATCAACCAGTCTCAGCCTCCCAAAGTGCTGGGATTACAGGCATGAGCCACCACGTCCAGCACATTCACACAATTTTTTAAGCATAAAATTACATAAAGATTATACATATTAAATATTTTTTTAAATGCACTGTCACCCCTTAAAGGAAATTCCACAAGGAAACTACGTGTAGTGTTAGAAAACTTGGCAAAGTTTGATAAATAGATTTTGGATTCCAGATACTTTTAGATGAAGTTATATCAATGTTTCCATAATGCTTATACCCTTGGGTTCATACTGAGAAACAGCACTAAAAATGTATGGTGCAATCACTCTGAAAACTAGCATTCAAGAAGTCAATGACCATTATTCATGTGTATACTTTCTCACTTACAAACAGTCTCTGATGACCAATAGCAACCTCATCATTCAAACTGCAAAGATCAAAAAACTGGTTAAGCTTTTTTATGGCCTGTATAAGAGACCTTTCCCTGCCTTAAAGTTTTGAAAATATTCCACTCTATCATGTTTTAGAAGGCTAATTTTTTTTTCTTTCACATTCAAGAATCCATGCAGAAATGTTACAGATGGTAAAAGAATTTTTTACATGTGGCCAGCATCAATTAGTAAAAAGATAAGTCCTTCCCAAGGCACTACACAAAGTCCTTAATACTCTGTTACACTGGTCTATATGTTACTCTCAGGTCAATGCCTCACTGTTTTAATTAATATGGCTTAAAATAAATTTTACTAACCACCTAAGCAGTTCTTCCCCAACGCTCTGTTTTCCTTCAAGACTGCATTGACAATTCTTGTCCCTTTGCATTTACATATATATTTTGGAATCAACTTATCAATTTACATATTCACATATACATCTGCTGAATTGCTTATAAATCTATAGATGAATTAGGGGAGTGACATATTAATGATATTGAGTCTTCCTACTGACCACCATCATATTACCTATTTTCTCTTAAGCCTTCTATAATTTCCTCTCAATAATGTTTTTCTTCTTGTGATCTTGCATATTTTTCACTGCTTCTAATTGATAATTTATGCTACTATTAACAGTATATTTTCAAATTTTTGTTTTCTCTGTTTGTTGTCATTCTGTGGAAATACAACTGATTTTATCCACTGTATTGACTTTGCATCCAGCAATATTTCTATTAAGGACTGAATGTGTCTCCTCCCAAAATACCAAGATGGGAATGGAGGTGGGCCTTTGGGAGGTAAGCAGGTTAGATGAGGCATGAGGATAGGGACCTCCGCATGGGATTCATGCCCTTATGAGAAGACACACCAGAGAGCTTACTCCCTCTGTCTCCCTGCCACGTGGGGAGACGACAAGGAAGGAAGCGAGCCCTCACCAAGAACTGAATTTGCCTGGATCTTGTGACTTCCCAGCCTCCAGAACTACAAAAGTAAAACTTTCTGTTAAGTCACCCAGTCTGCAGTATTTTGCTATGGCAACCTGAGCTAAGATTAATGTCAAAAATTATGTATTATTCCAGCAATTTATCTATAGATTCATTAGGAATTTCCTTCGTTTACAATCATATTTATCTGCAAATATGAGAGATTTCTTCCTCTGTGAGATCATATTTTGTTTACTTATATGCCTAAATGTATTAGATATGTCCTCCACTCCAATGTCAAACACATATGGTGTTAGTGGGCAATGTTGTCTTATTTGCTGTATCAGAAAGATTTTTATAAATGAGTAGAATGTTCTTTACACACATTCTTCGCACTGCAGTGCTAAGCAGAATAATCTCTCCCAACACAAATGTCCATGTTCCAGTCCTCAGAACCTGTGAATATGTTATACCTCGAAGAAAAGGGACTCAGCATATGTGATCAAGGTAAGGATCTTGAGCTGGGGAGCTTGCCCAGGATTCCCCAGATGGGCCAATGGAATTACCAGGGTCCTCTTAAAGGAAAGAGGGAGGTAGTAGGGCCAGAGTCAGGGAAGGTGCTATGATGACAGATAAAAAGGTTAGAGTGATGCCTCAAAACTGCACAACAACATGGAAACTGAACAACCTGCTCTTGAAATGACTACTGGGTAAATAACAAAATGAAGGCAGAAATAAAGATGTTCTTTGAAACCAATGAAAACAAAGACACAATGTACCAGAATCTCCGGGACATATGTAAAGCAGTGTATAAAGGGAAATTTATAGCACTAAATGCCCACAAGAGAAAGCAAGAAAGATGTAAAATCGACAAGCTAACATCACAATTAACAGAACTAGAGAAGCAAGAGCAAACAAATTCAAAAGCTAGCAGAACGTTAGAAGTAACTAAGATCAGAGCAGAACTGAAAGACAGAGAGACACAAAAAACTCTTCAAAAAATCACTGAAACCAGGAGCTGGTTTTTGCAAAAGATCAACAAAATTGATAGACCGCTAGCAACGCTAATAAAGAAGAAAAGAGAGAAGAATCAAATAGACACAATAAAAAATGATAAAGGGGATATCACCACCAATCCCACAGAAATACAAACTACCATCAGAGAATACTACAAACACCTCTATGCAAATAAAACAGAAAATCTAGAAGAAATGGATAAATTACTGGACACATACACCCACCCAAGACTAAACCAGGAAGAAGTTGAATCTCTGAACAGACCAATAACGGGTTCTGAAACTGAGGCAATGATTAATAGCCTACCAACAAAAAAAGTCCAGGACCAGACGGATTCACAGCCGAATTCTACCAGAGGTACAAAGAGGAGCTGGTACCAATCCTTCTGAAACTATTGCAATGATTAGAAAAAGAGGGAATCCTCCCTAACTCATTTTATGAGGCCAGCATCATCCTAATACCAAAGCCTGGCAGAGACACAATGAAAAAAGAGAATTTTAGACCAATATCCCTGATGAACATTGATGCGAAAAACCTCAAGAAAATACTGGCAAACCGAATCCAGCAGCACATCATAAAGCTTATCCACCATGATCAAGTGGGCTTCATCCCTGGGATGCAAGGCTGGTTCAACATACTCATATCAATAAACGTAATCCATCACATAAACAGAACCAAAGATAAAAACTACATGGTTATCTCAATAGATGCAGAAAAGGCCTTCAACAAAATTCAACAGCCCTTCATGCTAAAAACTCTCAATACGTATTTATGGAACGTATCTCAAAATAATAAGAGCTATTTATGACAAACCCACAGACAATATCATACTGAATGGGCAAAAACTGGAAGCATTCCCTTTGAAAACCAGCACAAGACAGGGATGCCCTCTCTCACCACTCCTATTCCAACACAGTGTTGGAAGTTCTAGCCAGGGCAATCAGGCAAGACAAAGAAATCAAGGGTGTTCAATTAGGAAAAGAGGAAGTCAAATTATCTGTTTGCAGATGACATGACTGCATATTTAGAAAACCCCATCGTCTCAGCCCAAAATCTCCTTAAGCTGATAAGCAACTTCAGCAAAGTCTCAGCAAAAATCACAAGCATTCCTATACACCAAAAACAGACAGAGAGCCAAATCATGAGTGAACTCCCATTCACAATAGCTTCAAAGAGAATAAAATACCTAGGAATCCAACTTACAATGGATGTGAAGGACCTCTTCGAGAAGAACTACAAACCACTGCTCAAGAAAATAAGAGAGGACACAAGCAAATAGAAGAACATTCCACGCTCATGGATAGGAAGAAACAATATCATGAAAATGGTCATACTGACCAAGGTAATTTATAGATTCAATGCCATCCCCAACAAGCTTCCAGTGACTTTCTTCACAGAACTGGAAAAAACTACTTTAAAGTTCATATGGAACCAAAAAAGCACCCGCATTGCCAAGACAATCTTAAGCCAAAGAACAAAGCTGGAGGCATCATGCCACCTGACTTCAAACTATACTACAAGGCTACAGTAACCAAAACAGCATGATACTGGTACCAAAACAGAGATATAGACCAATGGAACAGAACAGAGGCCTCAGAAATAACACCACACATCTACAACCATCTGATCTTTGACAAACCTGACAAAAACAAGAAATGAGGAAAGGATTCCCTGTTTAATAAATCGTGCTGGGAAAACTGGCTAGCCCTATGCAGAAAGCTGAAAATGGATCCCTTCCTTACACCTTATACAAATATTAATTCAAGATGGATTAAAGACTTAAATGTTAGATAAAAACCCTAGAAGAAAACCTAGGCAATACCATTCAGGACACAGGCATGGGCAAGGACTTAATGACTAAAACACCAAAAGCAATGTCAACAAGAGCCAAAATAGACAAATGGGATCTAATTAAACTAAAGAGCTTCTGCACAGCAAAAGAAACTAACATCAGAGCGAACAGGCAACCTATAGAATGGGAGAAAATTTTTGCAATCTACTCATCTAAGGGCTAATATCCAGAATCTACAAATAACTTAAACAAATTTACAAGAAAAAAACAACCCCATCAAAAAGCAGGCAAAGGATATGAACAGATACTTCTCAAAAGAAGACATTTATGCAGCCAACAGACACATGAAAAAATGCTGATCATCACTCACCATCAGAGAAATGCAAATCAAAACCACAATGAGATACCATCTCACACCAGTTAGAATGGCAATCATTAAAAAGTCAGGAGACAACAGATGCTGGAGAGGATGTGGAGAAACAGGAACACTTTCACACTGTTGGTGGGAGTGTAAATTAGTTCAGTCATTGTGGAAGACAGTGTGGCGATTCCTCAAGGATCTAGAACTAGAAATACCATCTGACCCAGACATCCCATTACTGAGTATATACCCAAAGGATTATAAATCATACTACTATAAAGACACATGCACACATATGTTTATTGCAGCACTATTCACAACAGCAAAGACTTAGAACCAACTCAAATGTCCATCAGTGACAGACTGGATTAAGATAACATGGCACATATACACCATGGAATACTATGCAGTCATAGAAATGGATGAGTTCATGTCCTTTGCAGGGACATGGATGAAGCCGGAAACCATCATTCTCAGCAAACTATCGCAAAGACAGAAAATCAAACACCACATTTCCTCACTCATAGGTGGGAAATGAATGAGAATACTTGGACACAGGGCAGGGAACATCACACACTGGGGTCTATTGGGAGTGGGGGCCTGGGGGAGGGACAGTATTAGGCGAAATACCTAATGTAAATAATGAGTTGATGGGTGTAGCAAATCAACATGGCTCATGTATACTTATGTAACAAACCTGTACGTTGTACACATGTACCCTAGAACTTAAAGTAAAAAAAAAAAAAAAACGGTTCGAGTGATGCAAGGCTATGAGCCAAGGAATGCAGGCAGCCTCTAAAAGCTTCAATAGGCAACGAAATAAATTCTCCCCTGGAGCCTCTAGGACACATCCTGCCAGCGACACCTATGTTGGCTTCAGGTCTCCTGTAAGACAACAAGTTTTTGTTGTTTTAAGCCACTAGGTTTGTAGTTATTTGGTACAGCAGCAGTAGAAAACATATATATGGCAGACTTTTTAAGTTCCCTTAATATCAGTTTTCTGCTTCTGGTCAAAGAAGCATATAATTTATCATATTTATTTAAATAACATGGTAAAATACACTAATTGATTTTAAAATGTTAAACCATCTATATAATCCTGGAATAAACTCAATTGGCTAATATTATGTTAGGCTTATTATATATAGCTGGCTTTTATTTGCAGGATTTTTTTGTGGGTTTTTTGGTATGAAAGTTCGTAAGTGAGATTGGTCTGTAACGTTCCTTTCTCTAACTATTCTCACTAACTTGTACTACTTTATAAAGGAAGTTGAGGAGTATTCCCTATTTGTATATTCTTTGGAATATACCCTAATCTAAGTATATATTAAGCCACATGATTTGGCCCTTAGCTAAAGTGGTAATTGTGCTGTTTAAATCTTCCTTCTTTTCTGTCTGCTTCTAGCAGTTATTAAGAAAAGCGGGCTGGCCAGGCACCGTGGCTCACGCCTGTAATCCCAGCACCTTGAGAGGCCAATGCGGGCAGATCACAAGGTCAGGAGTTCAAGACCAATCTGGCCAACATCGTGAAACCCCATCTCTACTAAAATTAGTAGGGCATGGTGGCGAGCACCTGTAATCCCAGCTACTCGGGAGGCTGATGCAGAATTGCCTGAACCTGGGAGGCAGAGGTTGCAGTGAGCCAAGATCACGCCACTGCACTCCAGCCTGGGCAACAGAGCAACTCTGCCTCAAACACGAAAGACAAGAAAAGTAGGCTGAAATCTCCTGCTATGTTTGTAATTTGTCTACTTCACCTTTTAGTTCAGTCAACTTCTGCTTTATACAGTTTGATGCTAGGTTAAATGGAGACAAAGTTAGAGTTGTTATCTCTTCCTAAGAATTGAACCTTTATATTACAAAGTATCTTTCTTTACCTGTAGTAGTACTTTTAGCTTTAAAGTCTCCGTATTTTCTGACATTTAAGACTTCCGAAAAGAAGTCGTATCTAAGCTGAAAGTTAAAGGATGGGAAGAAGTCTGTCGGGGAAACAGAGAGAAAAACCTCCACACAGCAAGGTGTGCTTGATCCTGATAAGGTCCTGAAGGCAAGAGAGAATATGGCTCTTTCACGGAACTGAAATATCTTTGCCATCTAAAATCTGTGTGTAAGGACAACAGTCTCCACCTTACACTCCTTCCCTGATAACAGCCAGAGTCCTAATTTTGTTCTGGTATTCACTCTTCCAGGTGGGCAGGAAACACATGGTCTAGACCAAGAGAATAAATTATTATTGTTGCAAGACAATTTTAAGAAGTCTATTCCCCCAGCCAATGGAATAGAATACAGGAGAAACTTCAAAAAAGGTTTTCTCCTCTAATACAACCATCGTGGGGGAAAAAATCCAGGTATCTGGAGCTGTAGCAACCACGTTGTAAGAATGAGGAAACTAGTCCCAGGACCAAGATAACACAATAAGACTCCAGGCCCAAAGAAATACAGTAAGACTCCAGGCCCAAAGAAATACAGTAAGACTCCAGGCCCAAACAAATACAGTAAGACTCCAGGCCCAAACAAATACAGTAAGATTCCAGGCCCAAACAACAGAAGGAGCCTTTGTCCACACCAACACTGCTGACCTGGCCCTGTGTCCAACTTTCTGCTTTAGAAGTTTATAAACTTTTCATCATTAGGAAACTTTTAGCTAAGTTTTTTCTGCTCCTTGCAACTGATGCATCCTTATATACCACTTTTTGATTGTTTTTTGAAATTCCCAATGTTAAATAACAAGAGATTGCTGAAGAATATTTCCAAAACTGTATAATCTACACAAGAAAATGTATATTTTTTACTGTTTCCCATCCATTGATACATACACATTACATAATTGTCCAAAATATTTAGAAATGTGAATTTTACATTATCAAAAAATAGGCCTTATGTAAAACATAAATGTTAAATATAAAACCATTTGTGAATATATAACCATTTGTAAATGGCAAAATATATAACCATTCTATAATCCTTAACAATTAATAGTCTTACAGTGATTCTATTTGAAAATACGGCTTCCATGTCTGGTCTTGACAAAGGGAAAGTACAATAAATTAAGAAATAAGACATAAAAATGAATATAACTAAATCTCAGGAAAACAACCACACAAGTACCATACACACAAAGTGCAGCCTAGAACGAGACATTACAAAATTAAAGCTCTTATGGCTTTTTTGAGATTTTTAAACAAATTAGCAAGTATAAAAAGAAATTAAAATTTTTACATTTCTCATTATTTTCCACATTCTGACTTACACTTAACTTTTTATAGTTGTCCTATCAAATTTTGCATCATAATAGTTCAAATGAGAAAATCATAGAAGAGTGAGACATATATTATCTAATAAGGTACTTATTCAACATATTAAAATTTAACACTACATAATTTTGAGAAATAAAGGATTAAACATACTGAGAACAATGTTTTCCAGTTCCAATATGATCAAGCAGAAACCTTTGATTTTTAAACTATAATCAAGAAAATAAAGATAAAACATTTCTAATAATGGATATGTATTGCTAACTAGGTTAACATTATGTTAACTAAATAGTTGGGCAATTCTCTAGGCAAATTAAGCAGAGTTTACTTTTCCTCCTATTACATACACAATTACATAACACAAGAGTTGTTAACAGGTCCAATGTTTCAATATATTAAAGAAAGCATTCTAATTCCTATAAAAACCACATCAAATGTGCTCATTGAAAATTCAGAATAAATTATATTCATGAGAGACACTAAAGTTACAAATTCATTTCTCAGGGAAAATGAAGCAAGAGCTGTAAACCTCCACAGCAGGGTGTTGGGAACCAGAAATTTCATTAATTCTTCAGCCCAAAATGTAACCTTTATAGATGTCTTCTTCACAAGAAACATCTGCAGGTATTAAAAAGGAAGCAATCCAGAAGAGTCCTCCCCAGAAGAAATTTTAAAAGACCTATTTTTCAATTGCCCACATATAGTAACTATAAACCATGAATGACATGTAAAAACAAACAAACAACGATAACAAAACTAGCTAAAGGCATTTGAGATCATCAAAAGTAGGAAGATTCTGGAAGGGAAGTGACACTTGCAATAAAGATAAAGGAATAGCTCTAGTGAATTTCCTAATTTTTATGAATTTGCAAGCTCCACAGATACCAAAATCTCCAATAGAAAACCCACTGTCTTCCTGGCTTCAAGAACCAAAGGACAGAGTTTAAGGTAACCATATCTACTGCAAATGAGGTTGGCAATAACAGTGAATCCCAGCAAAGAGACAGACATGGAGAAGACGATGCATAAATTCTGTGTATAAACTCTGTCCAAATCTCTGGTTGACATTTAAACTAGACTAAGACTAAAACAAATGAAGTATGATTTCAGTTACCACCCATGAGTCTGAGTTTGCAGTTTGAGTCACCAAAATTAACTTTTTACCCGGGGGGGAAAAAAAACATATTGTTGGAACAAATGTTAACAGAATCCAGAAACAAACAAACAAACAAACAAAAACCCATGATCCCTTCTCAAAAGAGAAGACAATTAATGAAGACTGACCCCTGACCCTGAGTAGACCCAGATGTTGAAATTAGCAGATAAGTATCTTCAACCAGCTGCTGTAAGTTTGATCAAAGTTACACAGAAAAATATGCCCATGATGAATGAAAAGAATATCATCAGAAAAATAAAATCTGTTGTAAAAGAATCTAATAAAAATTCTAAAACTAAAGAACACCATACTGATATAAAATCGGCAATGTTAAGAAACAAATGGGCTTAGCAGATTGGTGATGACAAAAGAGTCAGTAAAGACTCTTTCCTGTAAAGATAGAGCAACAAAAACTACTGAATCTGAGGAATGGAGAGAAAACATATCAAACAAAAGGAAGAGATATTAAGGATCTGAGGGACAATATTATAACATTCCGGTAATTGGGATCCCAGAGAAGAAGAAAAAAAAGAGAGAGAGAGAATGAGGCAGAAGATATATTTCCCTAAAAGGATATAAGTCATAAATCTATAGATTCATAAAGGCCAGCAAATCCCAAACAGGATAAATACAAAGAAAGTCACACACAGGAGTGTCAGTCAAATGACAATCAACAATGAAGGAAATCACCTAATTGTTGGCTGGTCCACTATTTACTATATGACATTCTAAGTCTTCCTACTTACTGTCATGTCTGGCTATGATGCTTCTGGTATTTGTATAGTCCAGAATCTTGCCCTAAGGATGTCAAATTACTGTATTCTCTTTCTTAACCATTTGTTTCCTCAACCTCATAGGTGAGCATTTAGGGCTGAGTGGTTAATGGAGAAAGAACACTAAATTGGACTCCCCTTGGTTTATATTTCTTGCCACATTACCTAAAAAGGACTAACTCACTCTGAGGATTAGGCACAGATCTGTAGATTAAATATCAGGATAGTCAGTATAGCACAGTGGTTATTTTAGAGTCAAGTGTGGCACAGTGGTTATTTTAGAGTCAAGTGTGGTTAAATCTTAGTTTTGTGATTTTCTAGCTGCCTAAAAATCATCACCCAAAACACCTACTATGATTCCTGTTATGAAGATTAAATGCTTAGCAATTCCCACAGAGAAATGCTCAACACTTGCTTGAAATTAATACTCATCATTATAATTACTCAGTTTAAAGAAAAGACCAAAGCATTCCACTTTATGTTTAAAAATTAATACATCTAATCATCAGCATGTCATAAATGAATGTAAGACATCATCAGTGTAAGATCAGATCTTATGTACCACACAGAATGCTGCCAATTGAACCAAAACATTCTACTGCTTGTACGTCACCATATAAGAAACATATGTCTCCTGATTGCAGAGGCAATAACAAGTATATCTTATGAAATAAGACACATATAACTCCTTTAATTATCACACATTAAGCTCTACAAGATAGATACTACTATTCCCAATTTTCAAGTGAAGAAATTGAGGTCCACAAAGTTAAGTAAGTCCCTAAGTCACAAAGGTGGTAAACAGTAAGGCAGGATTCAAAGACAGGCAAACTGGTTTCAGAGCTCTTGCTGTTAGCCACTGCACATGTAAATACCTCTGTTTTTCTCCAGTTCCATCTTTCTATTAACTTTGAATGTTCACCAATACCACAAGCCTCAAATCTGCACAAGAATAATGTCAGACTCTGACAGATGCAAAAGAGGGCCATTCCATGCTGTAAGATACAAAATGTGGCATCTATTATTTATTACAAAATTCCACACAAGAGACCACGGTTTTCAACCCTGGCTACCCATCAGAATCACTTCAGGTGCTCAAAATATACCACAGATACTAGGAAATAACCCCAGCCTTACTAAATCAAAATCTCCAGGGTTGGAATATAGAGATATGCACATACTTTAACGCTCCAGAAGTCACTATGCCACATGGCTGGCCTTGAGGACCAATCAATCTTGACCAATCTTGTTTTAGAGTGGTTTTTTTTTTTGGTTCTTTTTTTTTTCCCATTGATATGCTCTCTGTTACTCTTACTACCAATAATCTGCACCCAGGTAATAAAAAGTTCACTCTACACCAACCAAAAGCATTCTGATGTTAGTATGATCTTAATTTAACCTCATTATATGTTTTAAAATAAAAAAAAGTATTACTGGTATACTTGAGACTGCTGAGAAAGGGAATTTCTGTTTCTGTATAAATACAGCATTACTGTCCATTTAATATGAATACATTGTGAAATGATCAAAATGTGGCCATTCCTAGCCTGATGAGGAAAATGAAACAAAGTGCTTTTGAATAAAACAGCGTCTTTGTCAAACGACAACCTCAGTGACAAACACTGAAAGTACCTGCTTGGTAATGCTTTCCCAGGCCACCAGCCTTACTTCCTAAGGACATCATCCCTCTCAATCATAGCACATGGCAAAATGCAGTGGTGTGCTTCTGCGTTTGTCTCACCCACTGATACTATCACGAGACCCTCCCGAGGAGCGATCTCATGATAATATCTTCTACATGTAGTTCAGTGTCAGAACAGAGGAGAAACTCAACAAATAATTACTACATGAATGAACAAGTTCTTCCTCTAATTCATACTTCACACTTACATCAGTATTTTACATATATATACATATTTTTTTTAATAGAACTTAATTTCCCCAACTTCTTATTTTTCCAAGTACATCTCTAGGTGAAAATTTCACACTTTAATCCCCTGTAATGTTAATTACTCGTGTCTTTGTTACCCAGTCTTGCCAAGAAATTAACAAGTCCACCAATATCTATTCTAAAAATTATTCTCTTCCTTCAAAACACAAATTAAACTGCATCTCTTCCATTTAAACTTGCCTTATTCCCTCAAATAAAGTGTCACTTTAATCATCTGCTATAGTATAATTGAAGAAATAAATGCAGAGAAGTATGGAAAAATAATTCATGGAATTCTTTTTATTTTTCAGAGTACTAGGGATCAATATCGAACTACAGCCACACTGTCCAGCAAAACTGTCTGTGATAATAGAAATATTCTGGATCAATGCTGTCCAATAGCCACATGTGACTAATGAGTACTTAACATGCAGCTAGTGAAGTTTAAGGGCTAAAGTTTTCATTTCATTTGGGTTTAATTAACTAAAATATAAATCAAAATAGTGCACATGACAACCACATTGGGCAGCACAGATCTAGGGCACTTCGGGGTACACCACAGAGAAACATCTCCAGCCTCAACCTACTCAATCTTTATATTAGCATTCATACCTCACATCAAGTGTTTCAATGATAAAAAGCTGAAAAGGCGCTAGGCACAACAGCTCATGCCTATAATCCCAGCACTTCGGTAGGCCAAGGCGGCAGATCACTTGAGGTCAGGGGTCTGAGAACATTCTGGCCAACATGATGAAACCTTGTCTCCACTAACAATACAAAAATCAGCCAGGCGTGGTGGCACGTACCTGTAATCCCAGCTACTAAGGAGAATAACTTGAACCTGGGAGGCAGAGGTTGCAGTGAGCCAAGATGGCACCACTGCACTCCAGCCAAAGTGACAGAGTGAGACTCAAAAAAAAAAAAAAAAAGCTAAAAAGAGAAGTTAATGCATTAGAAGAAAGAATAATGTCCCTAAAGAAGATACTGGTGCCAAGACACCAGTACCAGTGGTATCTAGCACATTTACTAAAAATGAGTAAAGAGAGACTCCTCAAACAAGCACAAAATCCTCATCAGAGTGCAGAGCTATCCGAAGGTGGAAAGAATATCCTGAGAGGTAGAAAGTTCCACATTACCCAAGATGTTCAAGAATCTCTCCAACTACCACATGTAAGATCCCTGGGAAGGGATGCAGAGCCTGGGACCAGTGTGCAGAATGGCAACCATCAAAGTCTAAGCGTGGAAGCCTAGCAGAGACTAACAGAGTCAAGACAGAAGAATCTGCTTGTCTAAATACTGTCCTGTGAGTCAGAGGGGCGGCTGGGAAGGAGATCCAGACCTTCCGACCTCGGATCCATTCAGCCCACTAGACTAGGGGCATCCATCACACATTTCAAAGTTGTTTAAAATGTCCTGGATTTCAGCTGAAATTGCTGGCAGTGATGTCCATTAAACATGTCATCAGACCAGGTGGCACCTGTAATCCCAGCACTTTGGGAGGCTGAGGTGGGCAGACTGCCTGAGGTCAGAAGTTCAACACCAGCCTGGCCAACATGGTGAAAACTCGTCTCTACTAAAAATACAAAAAATAGCTGGGCATGGTGGTAGGCACCTGTAATCCCAGCTACTTGGGAGGCTGAGCCAGGAGAATTGCTTGAACCTGGGAGGTGGAGGTTGTAGTGAGCCGAGATCATGCGTCTGCACTCCAGCCTGGGCAACAGAGCAAGACTCTGTCTCAAAAAAGAAAAAAAAGTCATCATGTCCAGTGCTTATTTATGAACCCAAAAGAGGGACATATTTGAAAATACGTAATTTATTTGAACTATTATTTTCTTTGAATTTGAGACATATTAAAAATCTGATTAGAACATTAGAAAATATTTCACAGTTTTGCCTACAGAGCTCATTATCATCTCCTTAAGTGATGTTTTAGAAAATTATTCATTTATTTAGCAAGACTTAAAAATGCACTACTGTTCAACTCCTAAAGAAAAAAAAAAGTATTTAATCCTTAAATATTTTTTAAACTTACCAACCCCAAATATACAATAAATAATTCGGATAGGGCAAAGCTCAGAGGCACTGGCCCCAAAAAATTTGTATAATAATAAATAAATTTTTTAAATGAAAGTAGGACTGTCCCATTCTCAACACTGGTATTAGAATCTACCTTTCGAATTTATTTACATTTATGAAATAAGCTTTATTAATGAAATGACAACGAATAACATAACCACATTTTCAAAATCAAAAAAAAAAGAATACATAAGCAAATAATAAACTTCCCTCATTTGTTCACTAAGCTACGTTTTCCTGTCTTCAAAATTGTTCTCTCTAGTCATTAAACCACAGAAGGGACATCAGTGACACAAACACCCACGTTTGATAGGTGAAAAACTGACTGGGATCACTCGTCCAGCCTCCCAAGCAAGGTGGTCCTGGAGTACTGTTCCCAGGTCCCTGCGTTCTCTGCCCTCTGCTCCACAGCACTCATCATGACTGCCTGGGTGCTCTGACTCCAGAAAAGCTGACTCCAGAAGAGGACTCCACGATGCTTGTTTTTTTTTTTTTTTTCCCATAAATACACAACAAGAGGCACAGCTTGAATCTTCATATTTTATTCTCAAGTTCTTGAAAACAGCAAAACAAAATGAAGCTAGCTTTGAAGTACTGTGATTACACAGAAAATCTTCCATTCACTCAAAACATGACAATTGGGCACCTAGAATGGGCCATCACCATTTGAGACATCATTCTAGCTTATCCATTCTAGGAGATGCGACACAGATAAAAATCTCTGCCTTAATGGATCTCTTATACTTTAGTGTGCGAAGAACAAACAATAGATAAGTAAAATACATAGAGTATGTTAGATAGTGATAAGTGCTATGGAGAAAAGTAACAGCAGAGAAAAGGATGAGGTATGAGCAGACTGCATGTCAAACAGGGTAAGGGAACACGTCACTGAGAAGGTAACCAATAAGAAAGGTGGCTCATACCTCACGCCTGTAATCCCAGCACTTTGGGAGGTTGAGGTGGGCGGATCACGCGGTCAAGAAATCGAGACCATCCTGGCCAACATAATGAAACCCTGTCTCTACTGAAAATACAAAAATTAGCCAGGCATGGTGGTGTGCACCTGTAGTCCCAGCTACTCGGGAGGCTGAGGTAGGAGAATCACTTGAAGCCGGGGATTGCAGTGAGCCAAGATCGCGCCACTGCACTCCAGTCTGGCAACAGAGCCAGAGGCTGAGAAGAGGGAGGGAGGGAGAGAGGGAGGGAGGGAGGGAGGGAGAGAGGGAGGGAGGAAGGGAAATTGTGAGGTGTCTGGGCGCAGAAGGCCGTGAGGCAGGAGCATGGTTGGTGTGTCCTGGGTCTGCAAGACCAGTGTGGCTGACACCCTGCACCTGAGGTCATAGAAAGGGATGGGAAACAAAGGTGGAGCCATACCCTGGAAAACCTTGTAGAACGGACCAGCTGCTTGTTCACTGCCTTTACCACCCACCATCCTCACTCATACCCTGTATCTCCGAACCTCACACATCTGAGATGAGATGAAATCAAGAAAGAAGTCATTACGGTATTTTGGAAAAAAAAAAAAAAAAGAGGAAAACAGTTTTCCATGAATTGGCAGTTTCCCCAAATCTATCCTCAGGTGTGTGAAAATCAGTATTAAAGATCTGAGGTGGGCCAGGCATGGTGGCTTATACCTGTAATCCCAACGCTTTGGGAGGTTGAGGCGATGGGATCGCTTGAGGCCAGGACTTCGAGACCAACTAGGCCAACATGGCAAAACCCTATCTCTACTAAAAATACAAAAAAACTAGCCGGGTATGGTGGTACATGCCTGTAACCCCAACTACTCAGGAGACAGAGGCACAAGAAATACTTGCACCTGGGAGGCGGAGGTTGCACTGAGCTGAGATCGTGTCACTGCACTCCATCCTGGGTGACAGAGAAGACTCTGTCTCAAAAAAAAAGAATTCTGAAGCGGTTACCAACCCACAAACTACCTCAACTGGAATGATCATTACAGATGCTTATTATAGCCCCAAATAAAACAATAGGAGACTAGAGGGTAGAGGAAGAAATATGTGTGTTGACATACATTTTATCTCATTAGTCATTATTTATCTTTACGATACATTAAAAGGATTCAAATGTTTTTACAGCTTTGAATTTTGACTTTAAAACCTGAAATCCTAAGCCACAGCAAGGTGGTTGGCCTGGATTATATCCTAGTGCTACAAGTTTGGCAGCTGAATAAAATTGAGAACTATATGTTAATCATTCACTCAGTATTTTCTTGACCACAATTATGCCTAGATCAGCACAAGAAACCAAAGAAAGCCTGCCAGCAATATTCCCTGCAGCAGGCCCTGAGGCAGTTTTCCCATCTGTGGTCACAAGAGGGGGAAGCTTCTTAGTGGCCCAAGAGAAGCACCCACCTGAGGCGCTGGAGGGGCACCCGAGAGCCCTGCATGGTTGCATGCAGCAGTTGCTCTTCTGGGTCACTGTCTCCCTGCAATAAACAGATCTATCTACTGCAAAATCTCATAGAGCTCTATAAGTAGGTTCAACTCAAAAACAAAATTCAGACTACGGAAGGGACGGTTTTGCACTGTTGACATGAAACATTTGTGGCTTGTGACAAAAACTAGGAAGAGGGATTCCATACACTTAAGATCACTGGGACTTGCGTGGATACTGGTGAAGATCCCAAGAAGAACAATGACAGATATATTGTTACTCCGCAATAAAATAAGAAAAAACATCCTCTTGCCATAATGTATACGTACATAAACTGTATCCAAAAATATGCGGTTGGTAAAATTTTAAAGCCAATCATTCTTCCTTCATTCATTCAAAAAAAAAAACAAAAGTTAAGATACAAAAATAGCCATTTTCTTTGTTGATCCAAACCACCAAGTTTTAAATGTCAATGCCTTGATTTTTTCTTAAAAAGAAGTTAATAGCACTAGTCTAAAACCTATATTCAGAGATAAATCGTAATAGAATGGAACAACTGGCAACAAAAAGACTGGAGTTTTAAAATTCTCATGACTAGCTGTGATTTGGGACAAATTAATTAACGTTTCTGAGCCTCGGTTCATTTACCTATAAAATGAAGCTAGTAACAGCTCTTTCTCACTTGTAAGGGTTGGAGATATCATACACAAATCATCCAGCTCTCAGTGAACAGTAGCTGCAACATTACTGCTACCAATCTGTGTTAGAATTTGCTTTTGGTGAGATCCTATAAATAGGGCATTTGCTGTGATGAGCCAGAGGTACAAGTTGTGGCACACAAGCCCAGGACAAGGTTTCTGCTTGTCTGCTTCACTGCTACCTTCCCTACGCGTAGCACAGTGCCTGAAATTTTTTTTTTTTTTTTACTATACTTTAAGTTCTAGGATACACGTGCACAACATACAGGTGCCATGTTGGTGTGCTGCACCCACTAGCTCGTCATTTACATTAAGTATCTCTCCTAATGCTATCCCTCCCCCTCACCCTCACCCTTCCCCCCTCCCCACAACAGGCCCCGGTGTGGTGTGTGGGTGTGTGATGTTCCCCTTCTTGTGTCCTAGTGTTCTCATTGTTCATTTCCCACCTATGAGTGAGAACATGCGGTGTTCAGTTTTCTGTTCTTGCGATAGTTTGCTGAGCAGTGCCTGAAATTTTAAAGGTATCAAATAAAGGTATTTTCATTGAAAAGCAAGAAAAAAGATAAATCACTGCCCCTGTGGAGTATTTTAATAAACCTCAAATTTGAGATCGGCCTATTACTTCCTGCTGTAATAGTATACTCTGATACTTCGGTACTGAAGATCTCTAATCAGCAAAAGTTTTAATTTCTTAAGGAATTCATTTACCTGAAACAGTAAAATTTGTCGTATTTTTTTCAATTTGTAAGTAAATACATGTCAAGACATTCTGCATGTGTCTCAAAGGCCAAGAAATCACAAAGCACAAATATTCACAACCATAAACACAGTGGCTGTATTCCTCATAAAGGGAAACTATGCAAAAACAAACAAAACCAAACCATAATAAATGCTAAGCATAATATTAATACTAAAATGAAACTATAATAAATATTAATATGTGAAATGTTTAAGAAACTGCTAACACTACAGTTAAAACCTTTATGAGGCTAGCTCTCACAGGCATGTTCCAAACTCAATTAAAGAGGTGAATGCCACAATGGCTGTCAGAAACATGCAAGTCAAAACACAATCTAGCGGGAACAAAGCATTCATGGAGCCCAAGGTCTCGGCAGCCCTAAATAATATCCCACCTGTCATTATGTCAAACAGTTTGGCCCACTTCCATAACAAGACAAAAGTCACTTTTGTTGCATGTCAAATGTGCGGAGAGAACGAGCCAGAAAAAGCTGTTTGAAGGTTAGAAGTACTACGAGCAGTTTAAAAGAACAGCAATAAATAAAACTTGTTAATGCCCCTAACATTGCTAGTCAAAAATAGTCATGAATTAACAGATGTTACTAGTATAACTACATGCCAAGATGATGGGCAAATTGAGTTATATAAATAGGTGATCTACAAATAAAGATATGATGAATAATTAATAACAGACCATGTGGAAAAGAGATCTCACACATTTAAAACACTAACAAAAGGCACCCAATAAAACAGCTTTCAAAATACAAAGAGTAGATCTCATATTTTCCATCAACTGAAAAGTAGACCCTGCATAAGTTATGTTTTCATTGATCCAAGTGATTCTAAAAATTTAGAGAAGTACTTCAGAATTTTTAAAAATTAAACTTTGTTAATAATCACAAATTATAAATGTAATTACTATATTTTTCAGTTTATCAAATTTAGTAAAATTATTTTGGAAATCAGAATAAGAAATAATAAGGCCAATAGGAAACCTAAATGTGGGAGGAGGAAGAGCAGAGGGAAAGAATAAGTATGTTCTGACCAATCATGTTTACATACTTGATGCAAAATCCTTCTTGACTGAATACGTTCCCATTATTTCTGTCCCTGGGGCTTGCTGACAGAGACACTGTGTCCATATGAAGGGAAAACCTGTTTTTTCCCCCACCTGGGATCCCAAAGGACCTCCTCCTCGATTCCCTACAAACAATTTCTTCTACATTACCCATTTGATTCCACTCTGGCCAAGTCACCCAGGTTCCTGCAGCCCTGTTGCTGACAGTTAGACTTTCTGACACAAGGCCTGATGTTGAGGTGAGGGCAGCCTGGCCAGTTAATGAAGCTGGCATGGGGAGAAGAAAGGAAGCCCAGCTTCACCAGTTTTCAGAAAACCTAGGCTGATTTTGTATTAGCTGATTCTTTGGGGATGCTGCAATAGACTACTTACAGAGTGCTTTTGGGGAGAGAGATGTCACTCTAAGCATTTTACTTATATTCCTATAAACTTCTCAATAACCCAGTGAAGTACTGTTATGGATAAGGAAGCTGGGAACAAAAAAGTTAAGCAGTTTGCCCAAGGTCACAAAAATCAGCAAGTGGCACAGAAAGGGCTCAAACCCAGATCATCTAGTCCCCGTCCACACATCCAAACCACTCACCCTACTGCCCTGAAACTCTTTTCTCTGAAATCCTATTTAGAACCTAGAAGCAGCACACCACACAAGTAAAATTTGGGTATAAACAATTATTTACCAGGATCCTTAAAATACTTATTAGAACATATTGACATAAATCTCATAATCAATAGATTAGGAGGAAAGCAAAACAACTCAAAATAAAACTATAAAGTCATGAAAAATGCAGGCCCTTGAAGAAAAAGTGGTTGTGATGTTTTATCTCTCTGGGTTTCAGAGGGGACAGAGAAATCAATCCATCAATTTTAAATGGCTTTTGGATCAAAACAAGAAAGGGAAAATATAACATGAGACAGTCATGGTATATTAGTCTGTTTTCATGCTGCTATAAAGAAACACCCAAGACTGGGTAATTTATTTATTAGAGACTCAAAATGGAGACCTCAGGGCAGAATTTGTCACCATTTTGTGCCATGGACCTCCAGCAATACAGGAAGCATGCGGACCCTTTTTCAGAATAATGTTTTTAAAGATACAAAATAAATTTGTACCTAACATTACAAAGGAAGTAAATCATATTCAAACACCATTATCAAAATATTCTGAAAAGCAAATTTATGATATAGTAATATATATCCTTTAAGATCTAGCAATCTGATGGATGAGGTCACAAGAGCTGGGTCTGGAAATGTCATAAAATATATGAACTAAAAACACTTCTTTATATATGTTATATATGTTTATAGGTATTATCAATACTAAGACCACAATATAACAAAAGTCAGATTATCTCTTAAGACGGCTCTAAATACTCCTGATCCAGAAGGTTTTTTCAGTCCCAATGCACTTGACCTCACCAGAATTCCAGGGTCCCAGGACGTCCTCACCCATGGCTCCTAAGAACCCATGCTTACCTCCATCTCCTACTTTTTCATTTCCACTCCTTCTGCAGTTCTTCCAACTTCTGAACACAGATATGTCCAAAGGATTCCTGTCAGAGTGTATATCATAAAACCAGTATCCCATGGAACACTGCTTAGTAAATTCCTGACTGGCTCTCCTGGTCTTTATCTGCCACTACCACACACCACGTTTGCTCTTAGAGACATTTCCTCACTCTTCTCTACCCACAGAAGACATGTCCTTGCTCCAGAAATGACACCCAGAAACCCTAATCAACAGAAGAGATTCCCACCAAGCAGAGGGAAAGTGCTCTTCTTCCAATGGCTTGTCGGTCTCTTATCCACATACACACATCTGCCCTGAAGAACATAACCTGCCCACCAAGCATTCCCTACTGACCTCACATCCCAGATATTAACTGGGTCAAAACCAGAATTATAAACCTCAAATCCTAAATTCCCTGTTAAATTACCTACGAACCCTAAATTAGAATTTTTTTTTTTTTTTTTTTTTTTGAGACGGAGTCTCACTCTGTCGCCCAGGCTGGAGTGCAGTGACCGGATCTCAGCTCACTGCAAGCTCCGCCTCCCGGGTTCACGCCATTCTCCTGCCTCAGCCTCCCGAGTAGCTGGGACTACAGGCGCCCGCCACCTCGCCCGGCTAGTTTTTTTTTTTGTATTTTTTAGTAGAGACGGGGTTTCACTGTGTTAGCCAGGATGGTCTCGATCTCCTGACCTCGTGATCCGCCCGTCTCGGCCTCCCAAAGTGCTGGGATTACAGGCTTGAGCCACCGCGCCCGGCCAGAAATTTTTAAGATAAAGTGCACAGGGCATTTCAGCCGTCTTTATTTTTCTTTCTACACACCTTTTCTACTTCTTATCCTGATGAATCTATCTCAACTAAGAAATCACAAATGTTCCTTTTCTTCCATTAGCATAAAGTTGACAAGAGTTTGTCCTGTGTGAGACACTCCGTGATTCCTTTCCATGAGCCCGTGTGCCCTACTAGACAATAAATTTCTTGAGAACAAAGACAATGCTGTACACATTTGTATATCCCACATGGCTACCTTATAATTAACAGGAGCTCAATAAATGCTAGAGGTGTACAAGAACAACAAAGTAAAGACACTAAAGATGTACCCAAAGGCAGTATCTCTAGCAAAGAATAAGCATTGCATCTTCCTCAACATTTAACAACTGAAAAAGCTATGAAAAACAATGACATATGGGATACTTTACATTAAAAAAAAAAAAGAAAAAGAAAAGTTCTAAACCCTCAAACCCCAAACCTCCATTCAGGGACCTGTAGTGCCATAGTTGAAGTGTCTAAGATAGCAAAAGGGCAAATGATTGCGAAGACTGAAAACCAATTCCATGACGGTTCAAGCTCAAGCTGCTTATGTCAATGTTTCTTACGCTAAATGTGATCTTGGGCAGTTCACACCACATACCTACACCTCACTTTCTTTACCTCTAAAACAGAAACACTTTGATTAAAGCCACAAAGGGGGAAAAAAAGAGTAAAAGTGTTAAAAAAAAAAAAAAAAGCCTTCTCTGAATTTGTAGAACAATTCTTTATTAACGAAGAAACCCACATGTGAGTAAGAGGGTTCTTGCCAGGCAGGGGGGTGTGTGCATGTGTGTGTGTATTACATGTCTGGGTGTTGCTTGCCTGTGTGTGTCTGTGTAGGTGTTTGGCCATGGATACAATTTACATGCTTTACTTTTCCTTTACACAGTAGGAAATGTATGCCTTAGAACAAAGCCACTATTAATTTACATTAAAAAATTTTTGTTTCTACAACTGAGATCCAGTAAAATGTTCAAAATTCTAAAAGAAAGGGGAGCAAATCTCCTTTACCTTCAATACCATAATTCACGAAGTTTCCAACAGTTACTCCTCATGAATATCTGAAGAAAAGTAAGATATCTACAAAGGCTTAGGATGTCTGAAGGCAGCCTGCCTATCCTTTTCATTTTAAATAAAACTGATCAATATGGATTCTTGCTCCAAACTATGCTGTAATTTCCAATTCTCTCAAAGATATTAGGAGCATGAACTCTAAGTTTTAGTTTCACAGGAGTAGGGAGTGGATTCTGGGAGTTACAGTTTGGTTTTCGGGTGACCAATTTCTGCAAAGTTAAGGAAAGATACTGGATGTCATCCAAAATCAATCTTCTTTCAATTTCATCAGTTTAGGACAAGCAGTAGATCCTTCACACTGCATGGAACAAAATCAATAGAAGCCAAGAACAACAGGCATTGCTCTTTCAAGATCATTTCATCAGGATTTAGCAGAAGTAAACACAAGGAGGTATCTATAAGCTGCAAGAATAACAATATTTTCACTTTGTTATTCACTGTGCTCTAACCTGAACCCTATCTTCTTGTTCCAAATGCCATTTCAATACTTGAAATTTCTACAACTGGTAAAATCACAAACACATTTGTAAATTTCTATTTGCTTAAATAAGCTCAGTGTGTGACCTTTCTCTATCTCAGGTTCAAATAATCTGTATTAATAGACTATTTTCTTTTTGCATATATTGTTTTAATCCATCTGAGGCTCAATGTCCCTTCCCTAGAAATACAAACTAACGGTTTTGTTTTCACCATGGAATGTTTAGATTAGACAGTCAGTGCACAGGGAAAATGAATACAGCCCCCATCTGATGCAACTCATGTTAATTTTTGCCTACACCGCTTTGTGCTGAATGTACCAGTACACCTTGGGAATAGCTCTGGGCCTGGGAGAGGCACCTTTTCTAAACATATCCGGTTACTCTTCGATATCATGCCATCCCGGAAAGGCAGAGCGTCAGTCTGCAGAATAAAAAGAAGCCACTCAGCAGATGCATAAAAAAGGAATATCTTTAGTATTCAGAAAATGACACTGTTTATAGGCTGCTTTAAAAATAACAAAAACTTTTATTGATACATATTTTACATATTTTGGGGGCACATGTGATATTTTGCTACATGTATAGAATGTGTAATGATCAAGTTAAGGTATCTGGGGTGTCCATCACCTTGAGTATTTACCATTTCTATGTGTTGAGAA
Organism: Colobus angolensis palliatus; assembly: GCF_000951035.1. Classification (NCBI taxonomy): domain Eukaryota; kingdom Metazoa; phylum Chordata; class Mammalia; order Primates; family Cercopithecidae; genus Colobus; species Colobus angolensis. The sequence goes on along the minus strand of NW_012117332.1, from coordinate 481,759 downwards.
CATTTCAACTCCTCTCTTCTAGCTACTTTGAAATATACAATACATTGCCACTAACTACAGTCACCCTACTCTGCTACCAAATATTAGAACTTACACCTTCTAACTGTACGTTTGTACTCATTGACCAAACTCTCTTTGTCCGTTTCCCTCCAACCCCTGCCACCCACACATCCTTCCCACTCTCTGGCATCTACAGTTCTACTCTTTACTGTCACAAGAGTAAGTTTTTTAGCTTGCACATGAGTGACAACATGTGGAGTTTATCTTTCTGTGCCTGGGTTATATAATGACCTCCAGTTCCATACATGTGGCTGCAAATAATATTATTTCATTCTTTCATTATTTTTTATGGTCAGATAATATTCCATCATGTATATATACCACACACTTAGGGTGATCCCATAATTCACTTTCCTATTGCGAATACTGCTGCAATCAACATGCAAGTGCAGGTATGCCTTTGAGATGCCAATTTCCTTTCCTTTGGATAGATGCCCAATAGTAGAATTGATGGAGAGTACAACAGTTCTATTTTTAGTTTTCTAAGAAATATCCATACTGTTTTCCATAAGTGGTTGTATTAATTTACCTTCCCACAAACAGTGTACAAGAGTTCACTTTCCTCCATATCCTTGACAACATCTGCTATTTTTTGTCTTTTTAGTGATAACCATTCTAACTGGGGTAGGGTAAGAATGGTTACCCACTCTTAACCTATAATGGCACATGGAGACTAAAAATAAAGAAATGGAAAAAATTACCCATTCTTACCCACGGGTAAGAATCAATACTGTCATTGTAATATTGATTTGCATTTCCCTGACACTTAGTGATCTTGAGCATCCTTTCAAATACCTGTTGGCCACTTGCAAGTCTTTGAAGAATTGTCCATTTATGTCCTTTGCCTACTTTTCAATGGGATTTTTGTTGTTGAGCTATTTGAGTACCCTGTACATTTTGGGTATCAGTCCATTGTTGGATGAATAGTTTGCGAATTTTTTTTCCGCTCAACAAGTTGTTTATTCATTCCTTTGACTGTTTCCTTCATGTGCAGAAGCTTTTTAGTTTAATATAGTGCCATTTGTCTATTTTTTCTCTGTCACATTTGTTCTCTGTGCTTTGAGATCTTAACCATAAAATCTCTCAACAAATATGGTGTAAATTCTAGCAGTTTTATAGCTTGGGGTCTAACGTTTAAGTCTTTTAAAAAATTAATTAACTATTTTTTTAAAAGATAGGGTCTCACTAGGTTGCCAAAGCTGGTCTTGAACTCCTGGTCTCAAGAAATTATCCTGATTCGGCCTCTCAAAGTGCTGGGATTACAAGCACGAGCCACCATGCCTGACCACATTTAAATCTTTCTATATTGGGAGAAAGTCAGGTCCAGTTTCATTCTTCTGCATGTGGATATCCAATTTTCCCCAGAACCATTTATTGAAGAGGGTGTACTTTCCCTAATGTATGCTCTTGGCATCTTTGTCAAAACTCAGTTGTTATAAGTATGTGGATTTATTTCTGGGTTTTCTATTCTGTTCCACCGATCTATATAACTTTTAATAGTTATATGATGATATTTTGATTACTATAGTCTTGAAATATATTTTGAGGTCAGATAGTGTGATGCTTCCAGCTTTATTCTTTTTGCTCAGGATTTCTTTGGCTGTTCTCTTTGGTTCCAAACCAATATTAGAATTATTTTTTCTATTTCTGTGAGAAATGACATTATTATTTTGATAGGGACTGCACTGATTCAGTAGATGCCTTTGAGCAGTACTGACATGTTAATGCTATAAATTCTTTTGATTCATGAGCATGGGATATCTTTTCGTTTGTTTGTCTTCTATTCTATTTCTTTCATCAATCTTTTGTAGTTTGCTTTGTCGAAATCTTTCACCTCCTTGGTTAAATTTATTCCTAGGTTTTTTTTAATAGCTAGTGTAAACAGAATTGCCTTCTTGGTATCTTTTGTGGCTATTTCATTATACTTGTATAGGAAGACTACTGATTTTTACATGTTCATTTTGTATTCTGCAACTTTGCCGAATTGGTTTAGCAGTTCTAAGGGTTTTTTGTGGCAGTCTTGTTTTTTTCTAATAAGATAATGTCATCTGCAAAGGTAAACAACCTGACTTCCTTTCTACCAATTTAAATGCATTTTATTTCTTAATCTTGTGTGATTTGCTAGGATTTCCAGTGCCATGTAGAACAGGAGTGGTGAAAATGGGCATCCTGGGATTGTTTCCATTCCTAAAGCAAAGACTTTCAACTTATCCCCATTCAGTATGATATTAGTGTGAGTTTGCTATATATGTCCTTTATGATTTTGAGGTATGTTTCTTCTATGCCATATTTGTTGAGAGTTTCTATCATGAAGGGATGCTGAATTTTATCAAATGCTTTTTCTACTGAATTTTATCAAATGCTTTTTCTACAACTATTGAGATGATCATATTTTTGTAATCGTTCATTCTGCTTATGTGATGTATCACATTTGTTAATTTGCATGCATTGAACCATCCTTGTAGTCCTGGTATAAAGCCCACTTGATTGTGGTGTATTATCTTTTCGATGTGCAGTAGGAATCAGTTTGCTAGTATTCTGTCAAGGATTTTTGCATCTATAGTCATCAAGAATAATGACCTGTACTTTTCTTTTTTTGTGTGTCCTTATCTGGTTTTGGTATAAGGGTGATGCTACCCTCATAGAATGAGTTAGTGTGAATTCCTTCCTCTTCAATTATCTGGAATAGTTTCAAGAGGATTGGTATCAGTTCTTCTTTATACATATGGTAGAATTTGGCCAAGAATCAATCTGATACTAGCCCTTTCTTTGCTGAGACTTTTTGTTACTGATATGACTTTGCTACTGGTTATTGGTTCGTTCAGGGTTTCTGTTTCTTCCAGATTCAAGCTTGGTAGATGGTAGGTATCCAGGAAATTATCCATTTCCTCTAGATTTTCCAGTCTGTGAGTGTGTAGCTGTTCATGATAGCCCTCTGATGATCCTTTGTATTTCTGTGGTATCAGATGTAATTTCTTTTTTATTTCTGATTTATGTGGGTCATCTCTCTTCTTTTCTTGGTTAGTCAAGCAAGTGATTTATCAATTTTGTGTCTTTTCAAAGAATCAACTTTTCCTTTCACTGATCCTTTGAACTGTTACTTTAGTCTCTATTTTGCTTATCTCTGCCCTGATCTATACTATTTCTTTCCTTTGCTAATCTTGGATTTGTTTTGTTCTCGCTTTTCTAGTTCCTTGAGGTGCATCATTAGATTGCTTATTTAAACTCTACTGTTTTGATGTGGACATTTATTGCTATAAACTTCATGTCAGTACTGCTTTTGCTGTATCCCACAGGTTTTGGTATGTTGTGTTTCCATTTTCATATGTTTCAAGAAATTTTTTAACTTACTTCTTAATTTCTTCATTGATCTAATCGTCATTCAGGAGCATGTTGTTTAAGTTCCATACATTTGGATAGTTTCCAAAGATCCTCTTGATGTTTCCAGTTTTATTCCATTGTGTTCTGAGAACATACTTGCTATGATCTTGCTTTTTAAAAATTTGTTGTTACTTATTTTGTGGCCTAACAGATAGTCTTCTCTGGAGAATATTCCACGTGCTGATGAGAAGACTTTATATTCTGTAGTTTTTGGATAAAATGTTCTGTAAATATCTGTTGAGTCCAGGTAGTCTAAAAATCCAGTTTAAATAAAAGTTTATAAATGTTTGTTAACTTTCTGTCTAAATGATTTGTCTAGTGCTGAGAGTGGGGTTGGAGTTCCCCACTATTATTGTATTGTAGTCTCTCTCCTTAAATCTAGTAATATTTATCCTATGAATCTTGTTGCTCCAGTGTTGAACACATATTTAGAGCCATAATATTCTGTTGCTGAATGGATTCTTTTGTCATTATATAATGACCGTGTTTTTTTTGTTTGTTTGTTTTGTTTTGTTTTACTGTGTTTAACTTAAATTCTGTTTTATCTGACATAAGTATAGCTACTCCCACTCACTTTTGGTTTCTGTTTGTGTGGAGTAATTTTTTCCATTCCTTTATTTTTAGTCTACATGTGCCATTATAGGTTAAGTGTGTTTCTTGCAGGTAATGTATAGCTGGATCCTAATTTTTAATCCATTCTGCCAGGCTGTAGCTTCTAAGTGGAAAATTCAATCCTTCCACATTCAAGATTATTATTAACATGTGCGGTTTTGTTCCTATTATATTGTTACTGTTTTCTGGTTGTTTTATATACTATTCATTCCTTTCTTTTTCATTTATTGTTTCTAATTGTGGTTTGGTGGTTTTCTGTACAGATACCATTTGATTACTTTCCCTTATTCCTTTGTCTGATTGCTTTATTAGCAGGTTTTACACATTCGTAAGTTTTCATGATGGTAACTGTAGTCATTTTGCTCCCGGGATTAGGACTCCCTTGAGCCATTTCTGGGGAAGACTTTATTTCTCCTTCAGTTACAAAGAATATTTTTGCTGGACATAGTATCCTTTGGAGAGCATTTTTTTTTCTTTCATTACTTTGAATATATCATTCTTTCCTGGCCTGTAAGGTTTCTGCTGAGAAATTCACTATTAGACTGATACGGTTTTCTTTATAACTGACTAGGCACGTTTCTCTTGCCTTTTTCAGAATTCTCTCTGTCTTTGACTTTAGACAGTTTGACTACAATGTGCCAAGGAGAAGACTTTCTTGCATTGTATCTGGGATCTTGGAGCCTCCTGTTTCTGGATATCTAAATCATTTGCTAGATTTGAGAAGTTTTCAACTATTATTTAGTAACAAAAAAATAGATCAGTTTTCCAACCCTTTTGTTCCCTGTCTTCTGGGACCCAAATGATTCAAATATTTGGTGGCTTTATGGTATCCCATATGTCTTGAAGGCTTCAATTATTCTTTTTTATTCTTTTAGCATTATTTCTGTCTGATTAGGTTCTTTTGAAAGACCTGTCTTTAAGTTCTCAGATTCCTTCTCCTGCTTAATCTAGACTATTGTTGAATCTTCCTAACATTTTTTATTTCATTCAATGAATTCTTCAGTTTCGGGATTTCTGTATGGTTCTTTTTTATGATAACTATCTCTTCGGTAAATTTTTCATTCATATCCTGCATTGTTTTTCTGATTTCTACGTACTGTCTTTCATCATTCCCTGGTATCTCACTGAGCTTCTTCACAATCAAGAAGCTGAATTATTTGTCCAGGATTTTGTGAATTTCTTTTTGATTGGAATAGTTGCTGAAGAATTATTATGTTCCCCTGGAGATGTTATATTTCCTTGCTTTTTCATGTTTCCTGCATCCTTACACTGCTACTTGGACATCTGGTGTCAGTCACTGCCTTCAATTTTTTGAATTTACTTTAACAGGGGAGGGCATTTTTTTGAACACCTATCTATGGTGTTGGTCGGGTGGCACACTTTAGCTATGATTCTAGATGTATGCAGTAGTGTAGTCTCCGTAAGATTTCTTCAGCTGTACATAGCATCAGTTACCTGTGATTTCCTCAGGAGCTTATGGTGCATTTATTAGTGGAGGCTGTGGTAACATTTGCTAGGACCTGGGGTGGCAGGTAAGTCAGCCTTCAGGCCCATGATAGCAGCAGTGGGTTGAGCATGCATTTCCTTGGGCCCTAAGGCAGTGTATACGGCACTGGTGTTACAGGTCCAAGCAGGCCAATTCTTGGAAAGTAGAAAACTGTGAAGATTAATTTGGGTGTCATCAGAGCTGAATTAGAATATCATTTCTGTCACTTTCTGGGTATTTCATCTCAGGTAAGTTATTAGGTTGAACAACCTAATACTGCTGATATTCAGCTACTGTATTTGGGGGCTACAAGATGGCAGTTTCATGTGGCCCAACTGAATAATTATAGTAGCCTAAATTTTCTGTAAAACTGAGAAAATATCCCCCAACTTAACAGGGCCGTTGCATGGGCTCATACAATAGTCTCACAAAAACTCTTTCAATATTTTTATTAAAGTGTGTTTTAAAATGTGTTAGTAAATGTAAAATGTCAGATTCTTCGTGAGAAACCCATGTTCTATATTTTAAACTTTTGAAAGATGAAAAAGATAATGGTAAAATCATGACTTCTGGGCTGGGAAAAAAAAAAATCAGGACAGAAAAATATGTCCTAGGAACTCCAAACGGCTTTCCCTGGCTACATGCAAAGAGTCCACACACTGCTAAGGGCTCAGTCCCAGAGGGCTGCTCTCTGCCCTCTCTGTGCAGCTCAGTGGGATGGCCCTGACTCCTTTCCCTGAATACCCAGAGAGCCTCATGAAGGACTACACAAAGTCTTTCATCAGGACTTCCCCTCCGGATTCCTCCACACAACCTTCTGCTTGTCTGTCCACATCACTCTGCTCTGGAATGTCCTTGTCCTAGAGTCCTTCCATCACCTAATCATTTGAACTTACATTAACCAGTTATGCAGCTTGCACCCCTGACCTATGCAGACTTTGAGGGGGAAAAAAAGCCAGCGTTTGCATTTTAGCAGTAAGATTGACCACAACCCTGAAAGTCATAGGCCACAAGCCACACTCTATGCTGCCACAGTGTACCGATTTGCTTTTGCAGGCCTCCTTATAGTACGGGTTTGATCTGGAACCCTTCTCTCTGTTTTAGAGGATATTCACAATGAAAAATTCAGCATAGGTGAATGACCCATCATTTCTGTTCTAATGAGGTCTTTGGAATTCCAGAATTGATAAGCTTATTGCTGAGATCTCCCCTCTCACTCTCTCAAGCAAAAAGATATCAACAAAAGTGGCCTCTCAATTATCACCCACTTCAAAATTGTCTGACTTTCAGGAGCAGTATAAGCAAGCAGAACGTGGTGTAACAAACCCAATGTCCAGCTCAATCTCACCACTGCCACAAAGTTCAGGCAATTTCGCCACAATAGGAAATACCCACATTGTTCTTACTTGATGGAACACTATTTCTACATTCATCCCAGCTATCCAAGCAACTATAGGCATAGTAATAACATTCAAGATGAAGAAAAGTAATGAGATAAAAGACACATAATACGTGTTCCCTACTTTACACACACATGCACGCACACACGTGTGCACACACACTCAAACAGAAAATCCATGGACTCTTTAAGAACCCATGAGCTGATCACATTTACCACAGGGCTCACTGGTCATTTCCTCGATGAACTTCAAGTATTTTCTTTTAATAATCAGGAAAAGTAAGGTAGCACAAAGAATGAGGTACTGCGACAGGGAGGCAGTCAACAGGAGGGGACAAAGAGAAGAGTGTCACTGCTGCTGGCCAGGCCAGGGCCCTACATATCCCACAGCAGTCTATCTGGCAGGTCACCTCATAAAATTGCAGGCATCGATTCCTATCATGTCCCCTCCATGTTACAATGAGGATTACAGCTCAGCATTGCTAAAAACTCAACCTGCATTTTTTGATCAAAAATAACAAAATTAAATTCAAAATCTCACTTATAAATCCTAACACTGAAAGAACGGTCTGAGAGCATCTAAAACAGTGTCTTTCAAACTGAAAGTAATGGTTATGGGTCACAAAATCAATTTAGTTAATGACACTTAAAAATTCAGGAAATACTGCACATTGTAAGAACATGTACTGGTTTGTAAAATTTCTGTTTTCAACACGTGTCTGTGCTATAATGTTTTATAAAATGTATTTCTTATTGTGGGTTGAACTAATTTAAACAAAAGGTTTCAAAACATTGATCTAATTCAATATCCTCATTTGATGACAAAACTGAACCCCAAAATGGGTAAAGGTGGTTAAAACAAGTTACACAACTTGGTACTGACAAGGATTCAAACCTATTCATTCTTTATCACAAGATGTCTTTTTAAGAAAAACCACAATCCCATTTCTACAATTCTTTTTTTAAAAGTCCCACTAAACATCATCATTTATAAAACACAGAAGCAGGTATCTGCAAATTTTTCAGAGAATTGAGTATAAACAACTTAAACAATTTCTCCAAGTCACTTGGCAAATGTAGGTTCTCAGGGTGAAATCAGACAGTGGGATTAGAAACAAGGCACTGTGGCTTTTAATCAACACAAGATTCGATACCTTTAACATTTTAACACAATGTCAAGCGCTGAATAAATGCTACCACCTTCCTTCATCATACTTCCTGGATTTTCACATCCATATAGCTTGAGCCTGGATGGAGCCCACATCATCCAACAATAGCAAATCTTCCCTCTATTGTAGCTACCCAGCCATGGTATTACCATTATTAAGCAATCTGTAACTCTTCAAGTATCTGAGGCAGCCCTAAGGAAACACAAAAACTATAAAAACATCCTGACTTATTCTAATGGGTTATAAAATTCAATGAAGTGGGCAGAAAAACAAGATTCAAAACAACCATTTAAGAAGGAAGAATATAATCATTCATTCAAATGAAAATGCCACACTGAATAGAGAATACGGACATCTCCTCTTGACATTCGGGTTAATTCTAACCACTCTGAAAGACTGACCCAAAGAGCTTCTAGACAATCAAGAATTGAAGGTTGTGCCTATACCCTCAGAAAGCTAATTTTGCCTTCATTTTACAATCAAGTCTCTGATCTCTCACAAATCTTCATGCAATTTGAGTCTTAATATAACTACAGCTTATTGGGTAAGTCCATCATCAACTAATCTACAAATTATGGTATATTTATCAGTTGCTATTGACTCCTGACAGATATACTCAAGTGGAGGTCTATTTTTAACAAAATACTCCAGTTAATTGGGGGGTATTACAATGGCCCACATCAACAGAAATTATTTCAACTTAAATACAAAGAAACAGCTAAATAAAATATATACTATTTAAGATACAGTAAATTATAAATCAGTCAAATTATATGTCTCAAGGACAGTTCCAGGCAGAGAAAACCAAATTAACAAATACTTAATCAAACGCCCTCTATATGCAAAATACTGTGCTAGACTTTATATTTTAGGTAAATGCAAGTAAATTACTTTCCTAGCTAAAGTCTTGGGTCAGACTATAAAAATTACAATTGATTACATAAAACTTAATTAACCTTTTCCTTTGCCCTCATAATACTCTTCATATCAATTTATGTATTTCCAAGTACCTATACCTATAATGTAGAGGCATCTGGGTTTGAGAGGTTTAAGGGAGAAAAGCGATTTTAAAAATCATATAAACGTGAAAAACAAATGAACAAGTGGCCACGCCCTAAACACGCCCTTTTGCATCAAGTGTTTGGGCTCACATGTGATAAGCTGCTTATTTGTTCATGTAGCAGATGATGATCAAATTTTCCAATCTCTAAAATCACTCCCAGATTCTAGATTACTCAATTACCCTTCATTTCACAGCAAGTGGCTATAATAAAATAATCTAAATAAAACTCTTTAATTCAACATCTCAAAAGTAAAAGAGTGGGTTTACATATAATTTGAGTAAACCAGAGAGGACTATTCCTTTCATCAGAGACTTTCTGACACTATTAAAATGAAAGAACCAGTCTTGCAATTAGTTATATAAAACCACAACCAAATTCAGAAGTCAGTACAAAATTTAGCAACCCTATCATTTTTCAAGGTTGTACCAGTTTTTACTAGAAAAAGCAAATGAAGCCTAGGAAAATAACCTGAACATGTTCACATTTAGAAAAGTCTACTCTTCTACAGTCATATTTAACGAATGTCATGAGATCCTTAAATTTGTGAAAGTATTTTCTCTTCCATGAAAGAAGCAAATATATACACACACACACACACACACACACACATATATGTATATACATACATACACACATACATGTATTTTTTTTTTCCTTAGTTTAGAAATCTTTAAGACAAACCCAGGCCCACTCTCATTATCTTATCTTTTTCTATTCCTTTCTTTCTCCCTAGGTATCTGTAACATGGTCATTTTCATTATTTTCTCACTTATTTTTTTCTTGTGAATCACCTGTGGCTATAGTGTATAGCAAATACGCTAGGCTAAATTTAAAAATCGGGTTTCTTTTCTCACTAAGTCAAGTAAATAACTCTGATTATAACATTTCATCTTGAATTAACATTATTCTTAATTGCCTATGTACCTTACCTGACATTTTTAGCAATCATATGCACTTCCTTCTAGTTTCTCTGACATTTTTGCACATCAATCTCATCAGAAGAGAAAAATCTAACTTTTTTTTTTCTGAAACAGGGTCTCACTCTGTCATCCAGGCTGGAGTGCAGTGTCACTATTTCAACTCACTGTAGCCTCAACATTTTGGGCTCAAGTGATCCTCCCACCTAGGCCTCCCAAGTAACTGGAACTACAGGTGCTCACCACCACACCAGCTAATTTTTGTATTTTTTCTAGAAACAGGGTCTCACCATGTTTCCCAGGCTGGTCTTAAACTCCTGAGCTCAAGCAATCCACCTGTCCTGGCTTCCCACAGTGCTGGATTACAGGCATGAGCCACCATACCTGGCCAGCCATGAAATTTAGACGTTACTAGAGTCAGGCATACCTGAACTCTCCAGTCATTCATTAATCCAGGCTCTACTGTCATTCCTTAATTCTGTGGCCTTAAGATATAAAAACTCTCTGAGCTTGTTTTCTCAATAAAATGAAGGATATAATACAGATTATATCAAATTATTAAATAAACTAATGTGTGGACACAGCTCTTCACATAGTGTGGCACAGGTGAGGAATCAGTGGTCGTGCTGGGGTTGCTCTCACTCCACTGGTTTTGGTTGTTTGCTCCACATGAAAACATACTGTCTCAAAAACACACCTGATTTTCTTCCAGAGATGACATGTAGAACACCCCACTAACCATGACTCTAAAACAATCTCTGTAGTACCATTTACCCAGCAATTGTGCATCTTGAGGCAGTAACTATTTATGTGCACTGACCTAGAGGCTGGCAGTTTCAATGAAACCCTGACTTCCCTTTCTTCTTTTCATCCCTCTAATAGAAGCAACACTTTTGTTCTAAGATCCAAGTCAAAGACATTGATCTTACACAACAGAAAACTGTGGCTCACACATCTAGAGTTCCCATCATTCTAATACAATACAGATAGATACTCTACTAAGATCCAGACCTTGCAAGGCACACTGGCAAGGCAGCATCTCCACTTAAATCAGAAGGGAACAGCCAACCATGAGTAACCAGCATGCTGCTGGTCCTCCCAAACCTGCTGTTCTGTAGCTAACTCAGGGACTTCAAAACAACTTCTGTTCTGCAGCTAACTCAGGGACTTCGAAACAACTTCAGCAGCGGCAAAGGCTGCTTCCCAACTTTTACATACTTTTCAGTTCATATAATAGACATTTCACATAAAGTTGTTGATAGATTTTCTTCTGCCTGTGCACATCAGTTAAATGTGTTTTATTTCCCTTCTGGGCTGTGTGCTGGCAGAGAATAACACAATGAAGAGGTGGTAGTATGCCTTTCCAGGCCCGTTATGGCCAAGATTATGAAAGAAGGGCTTTGACGAAGAATGTTCAGGCCGACTATAATAGTTTTCCTTTTAGTGTATTATTGTTGCCATGTGTTTGCTGCTGTCTGGAGCAATAAAAAAGCTCTGAAATATTTGTCTGTGTCCTCCATAGACCCAAGAGTTTCCATAAGAGAAATCACTTGGAAAATCACAATATTACTCCAAATAAAATATTAACATAAAAAAACTTGTTGAAATGTTGAGCTAAAATACTAAAGAATTACTGCCACAGCTGTAATTTACGAGGATATGAGTGCCTTCGCCTCATAAGGGCCTTTCCACTCCCACCACAGGCACATGTTTGGTATTCTTCTTCACACAGCATAGATGCCGCCAACCAGAATGAATTGCTTTGGGGAGCCTCAGAAGTTCTGACAGGGTAGATTAGATGAACAAGGAAAGCTGTCATGATTCATTTCTTGAGTAGATGGACACTTAGTAAACCAATAGTCAGTTTGTACAATTTTATATGAAGAAATGATGATTAAGTCTTTTGTATAGGAAAAATACTTTTTCTTTCTTCCTGTCATCCTAAATGTAGATTTATTTACTTGAGTTGAAAAATGTGGCCTCAAAATGTAAGAAATTAATTAGTGATAATAATCTATCAGGGAGGAAGTGAGCCCAACATTCGTAACACAAATAATCTTTGAGTATTAATGAATTCTCTCTAAACTCAATCTTAACAGAAATATTCTCATTAAGAAAATCTCTAACAGAAGAGATTTGCATTCAGGTCCACAATTTCATCTTCACTATTCAAATTTAAGGACAGATTTCTGTGTTTATTTTCAGTACCCAGAAAAAGTAGGCACTCAGTGAATGCTGTGGTAAGCAAACTGCAGGTATTAGCACTTAGCCACATGCAACTTTAGTATTCCTTGAACGTTGTTCACTTGCTTATGAACCTGAAAAATACGTCTTGGACGTTCAGTTTATCCCAAGACCTAACACAGTGTGCCTATTTGCTTTCAAATATTGTCAACATCAAAGAAGTTTTCATTTTGCCAAAATGTGAGATTGAGTGAAGTCCCTATAATCAAGGTAGATTATCTGCATTGCCCAAGTTTTGTGTCCTCAGATTTTTATAGGCATTATTGCACATATTCTGTTGACATTTTGTTTATACAAGTAGGATCTTTGTTTTTCCTAACCCAAAAGGGCTGAAAGAGGAGCTTTTGACTTAACAATTAATTCAGGGTTTGCCTAATTTATTTGTCTACAAAGTAACATGCTCATACGCTGGAGCGGAGGAAAGAAAGAAGAAAGGTTAAAATGAGATGTAGAAAGTAAAACAAAAATGCTGTGATATAGAGTACAGATTTTACAAACAAGAACATTATGGAAGAAAACAGTGTCTTGCTGAGATTACAAAGCTTAATTAGTGATAGTAGCGGAGATCAGAAAAAAAATGCAATTAAGAGCAGAATGTGGGGGATATGGGAGGTATTCAGCTGATGCTTCTGGAAATGATATAAGTGATTTGTTTGCAAAAAGAAAGGCTAGCTAGACATTAACTTGTCTGTAAAATGGTAATAATAGGAATCTGCTTTGCCTGTATCATAGGATTGGTATAAAGACAAAAAGAGATAATACACGGAAAAACCTGCAAACTATAATGAACCACCAGTGAATGCAGGTTCCTCCTATCAACCTCATCTTGCCTGATAACTCACACATTCTTCCAGTCTCGAAATTCCTTAAGTCTTTGGGTTGTACAAAATAAACAGTTTCCTGATTTCTCTTTTTTACTGAGACAGAAATTTTCTATGCATAGTTTACTTAAAATGAATGACACTGTTACTGGCTCTGGAAATTAGAGAAAATTGGTTCTTTCTGATCACAACCTTAATCCTAGAGATGAAACACTCCACCTGGCAAGAGAGGAAAATCCAGGCCTCACGTCATGCCCTAAGCATGGCTTATGTTGGCACCACTCTTTCCCTATATCCAACCACCAAGAGAGCTGAAGCTCAGAATGCTGATAAGATGCATAACTCAATGAGTATGGTGATACACTGAGAAACTGAGAGAACAAGGGACAATCCACAGTGTGACAACAGGCATATCAGAGCCGGCCCTTCTCCCTTTATCCTCGATGGAGGCAACATGTGCCAAGGGAGGCAGGTGACTGAACAGTTTTATCTGTTCTCTCTTTAGTCATTAATTCATCCAGTGAACATTCATTGGGCAGCTATTATGTGTAAACCACTACATAAAAAGCCAATGGTAATACTAAAACAAAACAAAAAAACTCTAATTTCTCAAACAGCGTATAGATTCATTTAAAATATTGCTATCCAGTATGGAAGTGAATGTTATGAATAAATGTTGCTCAATCATTCCCCCAGCTTCCAATACTTTTTAGCTCTTTTATCTGGGGCCAGATTACAAGGAAATCAAAAGTCATGCTCAGGAATTTTTACAGGGAAACTACTGAAGGATTGTGAGAAGAGACTTACTTAGCCTGAACCTGACTTACTATTGAATTTGGGAAGAAAAAATAAAATTAAAATCAACTAAAAGGTACTAATAATAGACCATTTGCGAGATGACAAGGAAGGACTTAACCAGAGCAAGAGAACTGAGAACAAAAATAAACAAATGCTTCAAGAGGCCACAAAGTAGAGGATGAGTTTCAATGGAAATAAAACAGCTATAAAAGCTGAAGAAGGGAGAATAGATAGTAAGAAAGAAAAGAGAAGCAGAAGGAAAAAGAGAAGCAGCACCCAAAGGAAAAGGAAAAAGGAGATGTAAGAGGAGAGGTCTCAGACTTTTTCCTTGAGTGCCTGGTTATTTTTTACTATGTGTTGCCCATCGCTTTTGAAAACTTATTCTTGGGTCTTATTTGTGGTAACTTCCTCCAGAGAGAAATTGTGTTGGCTTGTGTTGGAACCTAGGACTTCCACAAGTTCCTAAACTCCTAAAACCAAATCCTGAGTTTAAAATGTTCTGGACTACCGAAGCAATATGTATTTGGATTACAGTATGCTTGAGGGTCTACTTGTGGTTACACCTTCTTAGGAATTCCCTTCCACTTCCTCTCTGCTTAACACAAAAGTACTTTTCCTGTGGAACATGCTGGGGCCACGTGGAGAGAGGGTTTAGGTATAATTCATCATAAATCTAAGAATGTGACCCTTTGATTTCTGTCCCTTTGATCACACAGGACTGTCAAAATGAAGTTCCAGTTTGCCAAACGGGCAAATGTCGTCAGGATCAAAACAGCCTAAATTTGTAGCTTACCTCCTCTACTTTCCCATAAGTATCAGTCTGATAACAGCTCACCATGTAGTTAGTTCTTCAATTATTTTAAGGAGATTTTAAAGAATTTTATATTCTGCATTTTTAGTTGTTTTCAACAGAAGATTTGATCCATATGATCTAGGCTACCAAATTCCTGGATGTGAAACAAAACAACAAATTCAAATCTCTATACAAAAAGTGTTGTGGTCAGCCATGAAAATATCTGGTCCCAAATCTGATGACAAAGAGTAGGAAACATGTATGAAAAATTCCTATACTTCGGAAAAAAATCAGTATCTGAAAAACTGAGGTTAACTGAGGTTAACAAGTTCATCTGACAATAGTTATAAACACATTTATTCACCACTAAAAATTGTGTTATTAGGCCATCAACCAAGAGTACATAGAAAATACTCATAATGATGTACATTCTAGGTATCAACAAATCTCTTATATTTTCAAAGCAAAATTCAACCTGAATAAACAGAAATAGATTTTTTTTAAACTCTTAAGCTTATAAAATGACCAGTTTTAAATTGCTTTCTAGGATTCCAATCACAAGCTAGAACAACAACAACAAATCCTTGTTTCTCAATCTTAATTACAGTGGAATAAAAACCAAAAGTTTTTGGAATGGTACTGTGTTTTATACTGATACTCTTACTATGTTTATAATGGCATAAAATAATTTGAACAACTCTTCTGCAACTGAAGTGGAATATATGCTTTAGAGTATTGAAGGAGGATTTAGCTGAAGTTTTGAGGTCTCATCACTTATTAGTTCAAACTATCAGCATAACAGAACTAAAAACAAAAATGACACTATATTCATTATGTGATTTAAGTATAAAACACTGCCATGATAAATATTTGGAAATTCCAAGCTTTTACAAAAGCATACTTTATGTACAGTATCAGCATTCATCCCTTTAGGGTGTACACTGTGGACTGCCTTGTGGCGGGAATTTATCTCAGTTCATTTTCATTCTACATTCCACTTTTGAGTTGCCAACTAAATTGCTTCTTGGTTTATAGTATGGAAGACTTCATAATGCTTAGTTGGAATTGCTTACTTTTAAAGTGTGCTGGTAGAAAACCCAATGTGGTTTGAAATATCCTCACCAGATGTTTGGATAGATGTGAAACCAACACATATCAAAAGGAGATCCAAACTACCATTAGCTGTATAATACATAGGCTCATACATTTAACAACTTCAACTGATCAACACACATTAAAACTCTTCAGGGGAAATGAACTTAGTTCTTGCATTTTCCAGTATTAGGAACTCAAATTCTATCCATCCTCTTTGGACTATCAGGATCTCAATAAATGTCAAGTAATAATGAGCTACAAGGACAGTGTAAGTACACTTAATGTGACTGGACAATGGAACAGTTTGATATGGTCACCAATAAAGACTCGTACTCTTAGTCTGAAAAAACATAAGTTTAGTCACTAGAACAAAGAAAATGACAGTCTTATTTCTTTCCGCACCAGTCAGCCTACACCTAGTATAAGATGCTTAATTCTGAGCATTATACCTTAAGAAGGATAAAGACAAGTGGGATGTGCTGGGCAGATACGAATCAGGAGGCTAGGCACAATAGCTCATGCCTATAAGAGAGGGCAAAGTGGGAGGATCACTTGAGCCCAAGGAATTCACAACCAGCCTGGACCCATCTCTGCAAAGAAAATAATATATTTTTAATTAGCCAGGTACAGGATGTACAGCTGTGGTCCCAGCTACTCAGGAGGCTGAGGTGGGAGGATCCCCTGAGCCTGAGAGATTGAATGAGCTGTTAGGGCACCACTGCACTCCAACCTGGGGGACAGAGCAAGACTCTGTCTCCGAAAAAGGAAAAAAAAAAAAAATCAGGAGAGTTACAGGACCCGAATCTACATAACAAAAAGAACAACTACAAGGATAGGGCTATATGACCTGGTTTGGGCCAGGACTCAGGGAAGAGTGGATTCATGGGAATCCCCTTCTAAACATTAAATATAAAATGTTAAAATAGAAATATACAAAACAATGAATTTTACATAGATTCTCAAGGAAATAAATTAGAAATAATATGTGTAAAGTAAGCTATGGAGAGAGATTTTCAACTGGAGTTGTTTGTGGATAGAATGAACTGCTACGACTGGTTAGTAGTAGTGAACTAAAGTACTCTTTCAGGGTATACTTGTTAATCCACACTAAGTATCCATGCACCATCACCATCACACAATCTTGCCTAAGCTGTACTGTTCCCTGAACCAGTCCCCTTCTGTGACTACCTGGCAAAATATAACTTCAATCATTCTACTCACACATTGCCCTTTCTACAATTTTCCCTGACATCACTCTTTCCCCCAAACCTTCCCATCCTTAGAATTAATCATCACCTCATCCCAGCTTATGCAGCACTTTTTGTGTTCTTCTATTATAGTATTTACCTACAGTATGATAATAAAACATACAGACTATTGTAATTATATTCTTAGTACCTGTGTTGTGTCTGGCATAATTTTAGTGCATTTATTGTAGGTAACAGATTTATTTTGAAATGTAGATAATATACAAATAATAGATGCAGAGTCAACTTAGATGACTTCAAGACGCTGAGATTCTATGGTACTAGAAAATGTAGACACATGTTTAAGGACTTTTAGCAGTGAACATAGAAGATTCTCTAACACTGATATGCCTAAGAAAGTACTATACATGTGCCCTTAAACAGAAATAGACTCAGAATCCAGTACATTTCTTCCAACAGTAGAAACAAAAAACTTATGCAAAACCTCGACAGGTATAAGTTGGACATTTTAGATATCCAAAAAAAAACCTTCAATTGAATAGCAACATAAATGATATTCTAAATAAAACAGAATGATAGATACAGAAAGATAATAGGAAGTTGTCAGGAAATACAAAGGAGTATGTGTATTCAGCCAGTAGTTACCAGATTACAAATCTATGAAACGAAAATTATTCATTATCCTCTTTTTCTGGGCTCTATTTTGAACTTACTAATTGACATATGCCAAAACTATAAAAGTAAGACAAAGCAGGAAACCTATAGTCTCACCACCAAGTCAAATATTTCCACTGTGACCAGTCTTTTCACGTGCAACTACATGGACTGTGAATTAAGTCCATACATACTTACCTTAAGCCATACTTGTTGGGCTTTGAGAAATCTCTACTTTTAAAGAAAACTAGGTCTACAAGACCACGAAACATTCTTTCTCATATTTAAAAGAAGCAGAGAAAACACTTGAAAAAAATACAAATAAGTACAAATAAGCCAAAAATCTTTGTTTTATGCATTATGCATTATTTCTCATAAAAGATGAACGAGAAAACAAAAATATAAATTTGACTTTAAAAGAAACATTCAGGGTGTTTCAAGTAATTAGCAAAGATTCAACTTAATCCCCTGAAAAACTAGTAATAGCTGTTAATGACTGCAATAGTCCCAATTATAGATAACCAGGGACAGGATCCAAACAAATGAGAAAAATGCATAAGATAGCATTTTAATTATAATGCTCAATATAAATATAAGGTTAAAAATCATTATTCTGTATTATTGTTCAAGGGGAAAGACTCATTTACAATTACGCAGCAAATGAAATGTTGCTTATTGCAAAAAGAAGAATGGTCTTATAAAAATTAAATTCTTAAAAAGATACAAATTAAATGCATATTATGACTGTGTGTGTCAGAAATATCTGATAACAGACAAGAAAGGCAGCAAAACAAAAAAAAAGAAAGAAAGAAAAAAAAAAACATAGGGTCTGGTGTTAAGATTTTAAGTAACTTTTTTTGGTTTTCCAAATTTGTGCTAATATTATGTCACCTTCGTATTATTAAAATTTCATTTAAATTTTCATTTGAAATTCGTTAGGAAGACCTGGAAAACAATGCTTATGGCGGGAGACAGACTGCTCAAGAAACAATCCTGTGAAAATTTCCCAACAATCTTGAAGCCTCAATGAAGTTCTTCATGATACCCTCAGACTGGAAAATGAAATGTGGGCCTTTGGGCGGAAACAGGGAGATTCTCAAGTGGCTAAATGACTACTCCCAAGGGAACTGAAGACCAATGTCAGTAAGATTCTACTGCACACAACAAGAGTTCTCTTCACAAGACTGTCCTGTGTACTACGTGTGACAGTGAGGCAGACACATACTGAGAAACACGTTGTATACGTTAGAAAGTACCAGAAATGATTACAATTATATTAGACATTGTAGAACAGACTAAGGTTTTTTGTTTAATTTGTATAGACTAGAAAAATTTGAGCTAGATCTACAAGATGGCAACTTAACAGAGATAAACCTAAAGTCCTCTACTAGGTCCAAATATTAACTGTATAAGTAGGGTACAAGGAAATATAACTAAGAGGCCAAATATCTGAGAAAAACTTAGGCATTTTAATTGTCACTCAACAGCATGGCATGACTGCCAATAAAGCAAATACAATTCTAGACTGCTGAAAAGAGAAGATGGTCGTGCCATATATCATGTTCAGTACCACATTCTATAAAGGACAATCACGAACTGAGCACTTGGAAAAAAAGGAGCAGATTTAAGAATAACATTCACATTTTAAAGTAGAAGTTACCTAAGAAGCAGGCAGGCATATTTGGTGCAGTTTAGGGGCTGAGGGGAGTTAGAATCAATGGTATAGAGATTGGAGAGAAGCAGATTTGGGTTCAATATAAGGAAGATTTTTCTCACCAGAAAGCAGCCCAAACACAGATTGGGCTCCTAGCACAGGCAGTCAGATGGAAGCACACATTAACTCTTACATGCAGTCAGGGAAGCTACAGAAAACACCCCAGCACTATATAAAAGATAAGCATAGACACCTGCAAAATCTCTTCCAGCTGCCACATTTCTTCAGGTGTTAAACCAACTGAGGCACAGTACGGGAAGTACAACTCTACCAATACTGAAAATGAAATGATTCTATATGAAATTTTCTCACTAAGAATCAAACGAATGGTTATTTTCTCTAGAAACTGTGGAGCAGATGGCACACTCCCTGAAAGCACTAAACACGTGCACCCAGGTTTACAATACAGCACAGAATGCCGTACATATTCTCATATTCTGTTACCCCCAAAATCAGGTTGTGCCTTTCGATCGCAGTTGGCCAGGTGGCAGTGGTGTAGCTGTCCCTGCCTGATCATGTGCACACCTGATCATCACTGTTAACGCCAGTTACTCGAGTTAAATAGTGCATGCTTCAGGTATTACATATCTTAAGTTTAATGACACTATAATTCAGTAATAAAACAAAAAGTTATGCATAGAAAGTAACTAAAATACTCAGTGGGGCACAAACTTGTATTAACTTAAGAAAATATCTGTCATTTGAAGGATGTCTACAATTCTGTATTTTCTTGCAAAGTAATTAATTCATTTTGCTATTTTGTTTTAGACATATACACAAGAGTAAAATGATACAAATATATGCCTCCATAAATCTAAATAAGTTCATCAATAAGTATAAAATATTAAGAATCTCAGTGGTGAGAAAGAGTTGAGTCATAGTTTAATCAGAAGAGCTTGTGCTTTCCTAATGGTACATAAAATAAGGATGCATCTGAAAATCGGTATTGCAGAATAAGTGAAATACAATGCGTTTCTTGCAAATGTGATTTAGACTTTATAGACAGAGCACTTTATTTTTAATCTATCTTTAATATAAGGGAATCTTAGAATTGTAGAGTTGGATGAAACCTTGGAAGTCATTTGAAAATAAACTCAATCTAGCATATAAACCCTTTCAGTGATATATCTACTGTACTGGATGACAACTTTGAAAGCAGCTGAAAGGCATTCAGCAATTGTGGAAAGTATGCTATCCAAAAGAAGACTTCTCAAGTCAAGTCCCCTCAGGTCCCCCCTCAGAAAAGGGGGAGAGAGGTTTGACCTCAATGAAATTTAAGATTTACGTTCTGTGAAGGACATCACAGATACAGCAAGCATAGAAGTAACAACTGGAAGAAGGTATCTGCAACATATACACCTGACAAAAAATTAACAGGAATTCCTGCAAATTAGCAATAAAAACTGAATGGACAAAGGACAGGAAGAGGCATTTGACAGAAAGAAACACCAGAATATCTAAATCTATAAAGCGAGTTCAACCCCACTATTAATCAGAGGTACAGCTATGACATTATATAACTCTCCTCTAGTTTGCAGAGTAAAAGGGTAAAACTTAATTTTAATGATGTGAAACAGAAAGTTTATGAAAAAGAACTGTGAAATGAAAGAAGTAAATATTCATGTAATTTGTTTTCTAAATTAAAGTTTTTATACATCCAGTGTCTTAAAGCAGAGATCTGTACAGAGAAATAAACTATATTTTATGATTTCCAAGTAAAAACATATATATTTAATTTGTTTTTATTTTATTACTATAATTTGTTTTTGTTTCAGAAAACAACATATTTACAAACTTGAACACTGTGTAAGCACAACCTAGTCAGGGAAACATTCACCGTGTCTATTTCAGAAATAAGACACTTTATGTTAACTAACGTAGTGGAAAGGACTGCATTAATGATTTGCCATTTTAAGGAAAATGACAAGCTAAGTAACAGCTGTCAGTAGGTCAAATGCAATTCAATCAGCATAGTTAGTTCTAAAAAACATTTAAACAGGTTCTTTAGCTGTGAAGTCCACATATTACTCAGTAATTCTAGGACTAATCAAAAGCAAATAGGAAAAAACAATTCTCACTAGCCTGGGGTCAGTGAAAACCTATTTGACCTATGCCAAAAAGGGAGGTTCTCCATTCAAACAGATGGATAAAAGCTCCAAGTACAGTTATCTCACTAAAATTCCAAACAAGTCACAATGAACACATGACACAAAAAGCCAACATCGACTTTATATTTTAGTTGTGTGTATGTATATCATATACCTGTGTACACAGACACATTTAGAGACTAAGTTAGTGATTGCAAATTTTATATATAAAAATGCCCATATATTTAAGAGTCAAAGAAGACTTTATATAGTCACTAAAGACAGATACATAATACGTATATATACTAACAGACAATGTGAATTCAACAGGTATCATTTTAATGATATCACGCTGTACAAAAGTATAAAGAAAATATATTTGAAAAGAAAAAAAGGTTTGCAAGTTCCAGGTAATAAATGAAAAAATGAATTACAAGAACACCCAGAAACCCAAAGGAGGCTGTTACAGATCACTGAATTTTTGGAATCTGAGAACTCTGTAGTTTTATATTTTATTATTGTAGATAATTATATACAGAGAATAATGCCTTGTCTGTTGTTCTTGAGAGAAAGTAGAACAGATGGTTCTGGTCAAAACCCCTCGGCGACTGAGCATTATCACCAATCTAGGGAAGGAGATGGCGGTGCGGGGGTGGCAAAAAGGAGGATGAAGCCTTCTGGGAAGAGAAACAGCGTGTAGCTTAAGTAAAAAATGGACACCTAAAACGATGAGGGGTGAAAGTGAATGTAAATTATGCCTGGCTTTAAATACAAGAGTTTTAATATTTTATTAGTAATAAATCCACTGTCTGCTCTCTTAAACTGCTGTCACAACATGTGCTAGTGGCCCTTGACAAATGCCTGAAATCTTTGCCATCATTATTACACAGGAAAGGCTTTGAAAGAATTCCAAGCAATCCATCCATGTCATCCTTTGACAAAGCAAGGGAGAGGCCATGGGTAGAAGAGATTTAGCTCCAAGTGAAGAGTTAAGAAAGTGAGCCTTTAGACTCTAGGCTCCAGTTCTGTCCTAAAATCGAGCTGTTTGTTTGATTGTAGAAAAGACCAGGATCTTCTCATGGCAAGGCAATTATCAGTCTACATGGTTAGGATAGTGACAAACAAAAGAAACATGTCAAATAAATAAATGGTTGCCATTAAATGTAATTTATTTGCAGGTATTTCTAAATTTAGTACCATGACTATAAAAAACAAAACAAAACCAAAAAAACCTTTCAAACTACCAAAGCATGTGAAAACAAAGTATACAGCTGTTTAAATTTAAAAAATAAACAAACAAAAAAACACTAAACTAGGACAATAAGAAAATTACTTTTTTTTTTTTTTTTTGAGACGAAATCTCTGTCACCCAGGCTGGTGTGCAGTGGCACGATCTCAGCTCACTCTGTCTCCCAGGTTCAGGTGATTCTCCTGCCTCAGCCTCCCGGTAGCTGGGATTACAGCTGCCACCACCACGTCCGGCTAATTTTTATATTTTAGTAGAGATGGTGTTTTGCCATGTTGGCCAGGCAGGTCTCAAACTCTTGACCTCAGGCGATCCACTCGCCTCGGCTTCCCAAAGTGCTGGGATTACAGGCATGAGCCACCGTGCCCAGCAACATAAATTATTTTTATAATTACTCTTCAAATAAGGAAAATTTAGTAACAAAGTAATCTACTTGAAATATTTTTAGCTTTTATTATAGATTAACAAAGATAAACACCAATCTAAGAATTTGTATGTAATGTATAACTTTATTTAGAAACAAAATATTAAATCCTTATGGTAATTTCATAAAAGAAAGGTAGAAAAAGTCTTAATTTTTATATGCTTAGTTGAGAAACACTTAAAGCAAACCCTGCACTGAACTGAAAATTTCCACAAGATATATAAAGAACCTCATAAAAGCTCGGAGTAAATCTCTTAGGAACGTCTTGATTGGGGTTAAAATATGGCTGATAATAAGCTTAAAAAAACTAACTTAGGAATATGTTTGCCACCTTGACTGTATGAAATGCCACTAAATTGAAAATGGAATCTGGATGGCTTTAAAATAATTGAATCTATGCTGGTTATAAATCCTGGAATCTTTTACTTGGGAATCCAAGGTTTAAATACAATGACAGTTAAGAGGAAAAGTGTTATTATTATGAGTATTTTTCTTTGACTTTTATAAACTCTACAAATCAACAGAAATCCCTTATTCAAGTAAAAAATTAACAAAAAATGAATGCTTTGAAAATTAAAACTTTTAACTTTTTTTCTGCTACAGGAGGAATTTGTGCTGTGCTTGGGACACTACAATACTGTCTTTTAAAGATACATTTTTAAAACGTTCACTTTTTGTACTCTAAGTCATCTACATTTAACCACTATTTTTACATTATAAACTCTCATTTAGCATACATTTAGTACAGCAGTCAATAATGGTCTATTATTATACAAATGAAATATATGTTTTAAACTTAACTACTTCTCCAAACAGCCACTTCCCCTTCCCCCACAAAAAAAGCATCAATTCATTAAATAGAAATTTCTGGAAAGTTGCACTTGAGTGAAAGCTACAGTATTAAGGAGCTTAGTTTTCATAATCACACTCTATATAGTCAATATAGTTAGGGCATGAAATAGGTTTGTTTGTATTTTTCCCTGGTGAGCAATTTTGGGGCACAACAAGTTCTACTATAATTGTCTGCAAATTATAATAAATACCAAAGCTAAATGTAGAAAATTAACACTGACTCCTAAATTAATTTACATGCCTCAGAATCATTTCATGGAAATTCATGTATATTTATTTACCTGTAAGAAAACTCAGCAAATCAACTTATTCATTCAGATTTCTATTTTATAGAAAATATTCACATCCTAATTTTCTCTAGATAAGATATTCCCACATTACCAGTATGACCAAGGCTTATACAGCACTCAACTTTAATTTGTACTTTCAGACAAAATAGAATATAATGCCTTTTCCATCCCAGAATTTCCACTATTCTAAGTTTTTAAAAAGGCGTAAGATAACTTTATATAAAGATTTTAAATATTTCTTGAGAAAACCATTATATGCTAATATCTGACAACTGTTTCTTCCAAAAAAGGTATGATTTTTAAAAGAAACTGAACTTTTCATCCTTAAGTTTTATTAACACTGATGTTTTCATTAGACAGGACATGTAATTTATATTGATAAGCACAATACCACTTCAAAAACAAATCGGACAATCAGGAAATTTTGGGGTTGTAGGAGATCTTGGAGAACATACAACATAACTCTTTCCTGTTTCCCAAAACCTCACATCCTATTTTACAGATGGGAAAACTGAGGCCCAGAGAGGTTAGGTGTCTTCCTCACAAGTTTATTTTACATTATTATAAAAATTCTGACAAGATTAATTCCTTTAATTTCTCATCACAAAGAAAAAGTACCCTGTGTTAGTTAGAATTTAGCAGGTTTTGTATTTTAATATACCAATCAGAAATATAAATCAATGAGGCTTAAATCACAGAATTACAATTAAAATTGGGTTAAAGAAATGTAAATAAATTGCTAATATAGTGAAACTGTCATTTCATGTGTCAACCCTGTAGTTATCTTTTGGATTTATTACAAATTCCTGAGAGATAAATAATGTCTAAGTTTTCATAAGGCGGCCACATCTGTGTTCTAATGTCCTATACATTACAACAATTAATATTTTTATCACTATACTGATGTTTCAATAAGATACCTGTATATGCAACCATTTTATTTTATTTTATTTTATTTTACAAAGCTCTACTAGAAAGGTCTAAAGTCACAGTACAATGAAAATCAACTACAAATTATTCCGTAAAATATGTTATATGTGGCAACAAACATATGCCTTTAAGTTTGACTATTACAAATGGAAGATTATTAATAAAAACTAAATGACAGCAACAAAATCTGTATCACTGACAAGTCAAGACAGCACATATAGCATCAGATCATAGAGCTGATGTTAAAAAAACTCAAACATGTGATGGGGCACTACACAAAATGTCATGTGCTAACATCTGGAATTAAGATTACTTATAGTGGAGAAAATAAAACGTCCCCAAAAAGTGAAGGCACGCATTAAATCTTGGCACTCTTTTTATAGTTGTTTTACACATAGAAATGTAATTCTTACGAAGAACTAATTTCACTAAAAGTTACAATTGTACTAGTATTTTCTCTAAGAATGCAAGAAAATGAGTAAGATTAGACAAAACTCTGTTAACGTCTATGTTATTATGAAAGATAACGCAATTTTTCTATTAAACATTTCATGTGCCTATGACCTGACATTACTGAGATTCCTTTTTTTAAAAAAGTGAGTATTTAAGTGTCAAAATTTTACTAAAAAGTTTTTACTGAAAGTACTAATTTAGTATGTAATTTATGTGACATTATAAAAAACAGGTTTTTACTGGCTAGGAACTAAAAATCTCTGACCAGATAAGGGTTTAACCAAGATGTTTCTGTTGTAGTTAAAATACATCTTTTCTCACGTGATGGAACTTGGGAAAGTTCTTAAGAAATTCTTTCATAAGTAGCATGGTAGAAAACACTAAAAAAAAAAAAAAGAGAGAGAGAGAGAAAATAAAAAATGAAATTTCAGTAAAGCTTTTAAGAAGAAAAAACACAAGAAAAAGGGACAAACTAATATTTCACACACTGGAAATTTAGTAACTTCTGTATGGATTAGTCTCTGCATCCTGTGCCAACAAAGTTGCACCACCAAGACTCATCATCATATAAGATGGTTCAACCTGATAAGTGGAATCCCCAGTTAGAAACTGAGAGAAAGAGAAAAGAACCTCCCACAAAATGAGAGAAAGTGTATCAAATCTATCTGAAATCATTCCTCAAGAAATACGAACTATGAGCAACACGTTTATGAACATATGTGCTTATCTAAAATAAAGACATAACCTGTGGGAAAAAGGCAATTAAATTTAGCGCCAAAATTGAACTTTAAGGCATTTATATTACATACATTTTTCCACTAACTATTAACACTTCATTGAAAAACAATGGCCACATGAGAAAATATACTTCCTGATTACATGCAATCATCTATCAATTTAAATAATTTTAAAAGTATCTCTATATGTTTAAATATTTTATATCAGATAAAAGAAAGGACAATTTGGACATAAAAGAAAATCTAAGTATCATAAGCACAAAACTTTGGTACTTTAATCTCAAACAACAGTGTGCACTGTAGTTTATTAATCAACAGGAATGCTACCTAATTAACTATGTTAAAGTTAACGTAATTAAGAAAGACAAACAAGGCAAGTATTACTTAAGCTATTATTATACTACACTGGAAATTTTTCAGATATCTAAGATTTTGTAAGATGTAGTCACGTAAACAAATGTAAAGCCATCATAAATTAAAATTGTTTATAAAATGCCAATAAAACACTGAAGTCCCCGATAATTCATACAAAATCTGTTTTTAGAGTTTAAAAAGGGCATCAAAAACTATAAAGTGTATCATTTTTAAAAGCCCATTTAAAAATTATAAGCAAATTGAAAAACATGTTATTAATTATCCAACATTTAATTATTCATGCAAAATATTTATAAAATACTGTCATGGAAAATAAATGTTCCAGTGCTACTAATATAAAGAAAATTAATATACTGGTTTTTTTAAAAAGTTTTAAAACAATATTCTTCAGTTAGTAAGCAACACAAATCACTTAGATTTGCCTGTCTGAGACATGATTCTTTTGAAACCAAGCAATTGAAGGAAATGGTGTTGCAATACTGTCCTTTTAATGAAAACCGTGGCAGTGAAAAGGTCACATAAATAATCTGCACGATGTTATTCCATTAAGAAAGTCACAGTCTAAATCTAATGACTGCCAAAGAGGGGCTAAAAGTGTAAAAGAAAAAGTACGTAATCACCTGCAAAACATATTATATTCTGAATAGAAGTTGTTTTTAAATAACCTTTTAATCTAACAGCCATTTGCTATCTCAAAAATGACTTATAAAGAAATGTTTATGTAATTGTGACTAATTCAATCATCTTACACCCTGGTTTTAAGAAATATGTGATAATGAAAGTTCAACTTATAAAATTCCATTTAATTAAATTAAAAATTCACAAAATTGCGGGATTATGTGTTCAGACATCAGAATTTTCTTTGTTCTTGTTTTCAAACCACCTACACTACTAAAAATATTAGGGTAACACAGATAATATCTGTGCATACAAACTGAAGTTAACACAGTAGGCTGCTTAAAACAGAAAAACTACATATATATCTTCTTTTTCTACTGATATGACAGAGTATAACCAATTAATCATTAATAAGTAACAAGCAGCAGCCAGAATATGTTTTATGCTTCATTAAAACAACATTGAGGCCCATTACAGTACACAGCAAACGGTGCTGGAAACCACCTTACACTCTTGCAAACCGCATTCCCTTCTAACCTCATTTGGTGGAAGCAGCTAGAGGGTGAATGGCAATATACTCTCAAGTAAGCTTTTATTAAGTATGAGAAATAAATTATATTAAGTGTTATTTTTTGAACTCAGAAATGAGGGAAGGGGTTGTTAAGATATCAAATTTACTAAGAAAATAATTATGTGAGAAATAAGTTGCTGTCACAAGAGAGACTTGCCAGATACTGCTTTTAAGCACGTTGTTATACACACCTTTAGAATAAATTTTGTGACCCAGAGATTAGTCTGTGGTACTAAAATTCCTGAGAGTAGACCAGAAAAAAAATAGAGGGTAGGAGAAATGTTTTCCTAAACAACGTTAGCATTACTCTAGTGGCATTAAGCCCTTATTTCATTTATAATTAGTAAGATACTGAGGTGATGGGATTGTTAAGGACGTGTTATAAATTGCTTTTCTATAACTCACTTCTGAATCTCAGTTTCTACTAAATATGATTCTACTTCATTAGATCCTCATGACTGTGATCTCACCAAATGCAATTCTAAAACTTGAAAATTACCTTGGAAATTTGTGAGAAGCCACAGAAAGGTCCTCGGAAGCATGCACATATTAAATATTAATTATAATGATGACTGTCATCTTTTATAGTGATTATGTCATTATTTAGGAATGCTAATTAAGACATAAAATGACTTGTTAATAGCAAATGCATTCTTAAGCAATATATTTGTACTTGTGCACTTAACAGCAAATCCAGCATGGGGACTGAGCCATAATAGACTACAGTCCTATTTTCTAAAATGCTGACATTTGAGCAAATGTTCCCATGGAATGTTTGCCTGATTCGTGGACTGACATTTCCTCTTTGTAACTTGCTTAACTAAAAAGGAGACATGCAGGCCAAACTCCACAGTGCCCGCAGGCAGCAGGCTATTGCTTGCCGCTGCAACTTGTGCGTGTTTTCTCTTTTACTTCCCTCTTGCCCTACTGCCCCCTGAGCCCTTCACTGTCTCTTTATTTTGACATGCATATTATCTTAGCTGATTTCAATCATCTTACAGGAGTGGATGACATACCTTAAAAGATTAAGCTTTCCCACCTGGGATTTGTCCAGAAATTCAGTGTATTACAGCTTCTCAGAGCCTTCTTCATTCTCCTATATTCTTGTGTTATCAATAGTAGCTTTCTTTCTTATTTTATGTTTAAGTACGAGACACAGGCAGCTATGCTGATGGAGTCAGTTTGTACTGTCACTCATCTTTCATTATAACTGCAAGGTTCACTTCCTTTGTCTAATTCTTTGCTGCCATCTATGTGTATAAAAGAGCACAACATTCTTAAACACACCAGAAACTTCCTCTGTTTCAAAAACAATCATGTCTGTAATCTAGAAGGATGAAGAAGGAAGCTTTAGGAATTATTTGCTTCCCTACTCAAATGTAAAGCTTATTGGGAATTTCCATTTCTTTCTCTGTGAAGCAAATTTATAAAACTGAAAAACGACTGAAGGTACATTATTTAACACAGTATTATTGAACATAACCAATAGATTTTTTCCATTCTTGCTGTTGATAAATTTTAATCTGGCAAATTTGATGAACTTATGCTTGAAACGGTTGAAATTTTAAGTCACTTAAGTAAATAATTCCAATAAGATAAATTAATTTTTGCTAAATTGCAATCTAAATATCTTGCCAAACGATAGAGTGAAATGATCACTAAACCAAAACACTTTCATAATATTTAATATAAAGCAAATGCAAACAGATAAAGAATTATTTACACACATTATTTAAACAACCAATAACTCAAATATTGTGACATAGCAATCAACTAACCTCTGTCAAATATTCAAACACTTCTTCTCTAGGGAAGATGGAGAAATCTATCACACCACACTAAAGAGCATCTCAACCTCCACTTTAGGACTGACCATACTGGCTCTGAATTGTCCTAAGATATGTTAGTGTCAAACAAATAGAAAGGCAGTCTAGTGTGAGCCATATGGGAATGTTAAAACAAACAAAAAAACCCTGTCCCCTACACTATTTAGCAATTAATCCATGCAGTCAGGGTAAAGACTGGTTATTTACCATTAGTACTAATAATATGGGTTGACAGTCTTGAAGAATGTCCCTAAAAGGTTTATTTTGTCAATACTACTAATTTCTAAAAGATTTTGCTGTTATATACTAAAAAAATAAAAACCTGGCACCAATGAAATATATGGAATGGGAGTAGAAAGGAAACTCAGGAAAAGGTTTTTTCACCCTGATACACCAAACAACGTAAGAAGTTAGAAACTGCTGCCTCTTCTCTATCAACTCCCACTTAGAATAACTGCATAACTGCTATCAACACAATATTCCTCTTCTCTGGTAAACACTAGAACCAGACACAAGCTGAGCTAATTTTTCAGGGTGCAATATTTTCTAAAGAATTAGTCTTCTAATGATAAACTTAACAGAGTTTTAACATGCCAAATCAAGACTTGAGGCATAGTTTCTTATAAATAAAGCAAATTTAAATTCATTGTGGATTACATTTTAAATTAACACTTCCAAACTATGAACATATTATGTAACTTTTTAAAAAGTAAAAGTGATACCTACTAATCACTCATCTTTGATGTTAGACGTTTTTCAAAAAAATAGAAATTTGATACATTAAAACCATTTTCATATGATTTATTTCTTGCTGGGACTAGTAAGGTATCTAATTAATGATTTACAGTAGAAAGTAGCAGAAAAAATTCTTAACGCATTAAATTTTTTGAACTAGAAAAGGTTTCATTTTATTTTACCATACCAACTTTAAGGATCCAACTTTAACAAAGCAAATTTTATAAACTCCACCTATATGTAAGGATAAAGTAGAAATCATATTTAATATCAAGCTTTACTATGTATTTTAAAAGAGGTATTAAGTTCAATTTTTTAAAATATACATACAAATCTTGGGGCTGGGGGAGATACATCATGGTATTAAACAAAGTATCATTTATGTCTTCACCTTAATTTACATAAATTACATACTGTAATTTAATTAAGAATCCTGGCCAGGCGAGGTATCTCACACCTGTAATCCCACAGCACTTCGGGAGGCCAAGGCAGGTGCATCATCTAAGGTTAGGAGTTCGAGACCAACCTGGCCAACATGGTGAAACCCCGTCTCTACTAAAAATATAAAAATTAGCCAGGTGTGGTGGTGGTGGGTGCCTGTAATACCAGCTACTCGGGAGGCTGAGGCAGGAGAATTGCTTGAACTCAGGCGACAGAGGTTGCAGTGAGCCGACATAGTGCCACTGCACTCCAAAAGAGTGAGACTGTCTCAAAAAGAAAAAGAAAAGAAAGAAAAAAGAAAGAAGAAAAGAAAAAAGAAAAGTTTTACAATATATTTACTAGCTTACTCTTTGCCCACCATTGTTATAAATAGCATCTAGAAATTAATATTATGGTAAATATGTACATTTAGCTATTTGCATTAATTTTAGCTTAATATATATAAAATAATGTTGCAATACTAAAATAATGCTGCTTTGGATTTTATTTCATAAACAAGCCACTATTTATAAATACATTAAGGGTAAAAAACCCAACAAGCATACCTTTGTGTGGTCTACTAATTAATTATGAGCAAAATTCCAAACATTATTAGCTGTTATCAAAATTACAATACCACCTAGATCTAATAAAACAGAACAATCTGTTTGAACAGGGAGAGGAGAGCTTTCATAGAGTGTTCTCTCTCATATAAATTCTTAATGGACTATAAAGGACTTTTTAAGTGGTTTTAGATTTGAATTCAATTGCTCAAATCTACAACAGGCTTCCAAGAAGAATTTGAGCCAGATGACACACAGGCACCCACCAACAGCGTACACTCCTGCCTACCCTGATGAATACAAAGTCCAAAATGCTCAACTTCTTCCTAAGAACCATGGGAATAAACTAGTCATATTTAAAATAGTAGCATTTATTCATTATAAACCTAAACATGAAATTATAAAATGAAAAAGGTTTTGTATTGCAATTTCGCCCTGTAACAAACAAAAGTGGTTACAAACTGTATTAAGTATCATGGAAGCTGTGTCCACACAGGTAAAGGGACAACAGGACTGATAAGAAAGAAATGGGAGCTTGTAGAACAAAAACAAACAAAACCATAACATTACTTGGCCATAGAGGTTTGTTCCATCCACACCATCTATCCACAGAGATTAACAGCATCCAGTCTTTGCTCCAAGCACCTACTCACTTTATGTGTAAGAGAGCTAATTCTTCTAGATGAAAAATGCACTACAGTATGCATGGATATTAGGTCTAAATGCAAACATACCTTATTAATCCTCAGGCTTTCAAAGTTGTACTCACTGCTCTAAGCATGCTGCTCATAAGGAATCTTTATTATTTGAACATTCATAATTTGCTAGCAAACTAGAGTGATTCGTGTTGCTCTGAGCACATCTAAAAATTACATATGACAAGATAACAATGAGTTTAAAAACTCATATAAATATCATAATAGGCTATATTGATTCATAAATCTACTAAGCAAAATAAGTTATCTTCAGAGACCTAACATGGAGTTACAGTTTGTGTATACTAATATATATAAATATCATAATAGGCTATATTGATTCATAAATCTACTAAGCAAAATAAGTTATCTTCAGAGACCTAACATGGAGTTACAGTTTGTGTATACTAATACATGGACAAAAACGTATTTTCAGTACTAAAGCAGAAATATTTATCTTTAAATCTTAGAAAATAGGTTAATTCACATTATACTTAGTTGACAATTTCATTTAAAAATAAGTGTACGAATAGGAACAAGCTGCTCATTCTAACAATGTCTTCATTAAGAAATTGTAGCAAATATTACTTGCCTCCCATAGCTTTTAGGGAAACTAACTTACAAACCACCACGGTGTAGATATTCAAAATTTTAAGTGTTATATTGAATTAAATTGTACTACCCTAACCAAAAAGGTGATTATCATTCCTGATGAGGTAGTACTGTGGATTTCTGTTTTCCGTATATATTAATTTTATGTTAGTATCACTGATGTGCTAACACTGCACCTGGCATTGTTGAATTTGGGGATCTTCTAGCTATTCAAATACTCTTTCATATGGCATTAATTATAACCAGTTCCCTCCAACAAGGAAAGAACAATGTTTTAAACTCAAACCTACTGCACCAAAACTTCATTTCACTGTAGTAAACAGTGGGAACGACAAGAGAGGTTGAATATAAAGCATCAGAGTCCTGTGGTATCTTCCCCTCATAGCTCAACAACACTGCCCGCCTCGGTCTTCCGAGCTTAGCAGTGTGACAGGAAGACTGAGTGGCATCACATCTGGGGTTGGAGGCTAGGTAGCGTGTGGCTGCTTATCAACTGCAAGTCCAGGTGGGCACCTGTGAAAGAAGCGCTTCAGCTGGCTCTGTGCCAAAATCGCTGCCACTTGAGAATTCTACCCCCATCTATTAAAAAGCAAAGGATCCAAAACATCACTTTTTCCTTGAGAATATGTCCCAACAAGTTAACACTGTGGTGGCAGGAAATATAGTTATTTGAATGGGGAAGACGTTCTTGCAATCATTTCGAACAGCAGCTAAGGCAAATGACAGGCCTCCGTCCCAGGCAGAAACAGCAAAGACGGATATGTTAACCATGTAACCCGAGCCCACCCATTTCTCTACATAATTTGCCTCAAGTTAGACTGAACTGTGAGCAGGCAGCACACTGGGACTGAAGTGAAGGAGGACACATAGAGGCCAATGTGCATTTCCTTTCCCCCGTGCCCACTGCATTCACTGTTTGCCGACTTCATCAGGACTTGGGATGGTGAGGGTCCAATCCCAGAAGAGCTATTACTGGAGACAGGATGGTCGGGGGGCCTTACTGAGAAGCTGATGCTTCAGTTTGGGTGTAGTTAAGGGAATGAGACAAGTAGATATCTAGGGAAAAAGAGTTACAGTCAAGTCCACATACATAGGACCACAGGTAGAATCATGTCTTATGGAAACACAGCCTAAGGCATGTGCTTGCTGCATGGATGAGAAAACAGAAGCATAAAAAGGCTAAGTACCCTCTCAAGGTTGTGAAGTGAGCATGTGACGTGACCAGGATTTTAAACCACAGAAAAGTCCAAGATGCAAGGCCTGGTATGGACCTTGGAAGTTTTAGAGTGTGTCCCAGGAACTCTGATGTGCACCCCTGATTTGATAACCTTGCCTGGTCCATAGTTTCTTGTGAGAACATTCCTCTCTTCTGCCCCATGGCAGTCGTCTATTCCAGTAGCGGCCATAGCGTCTCCCCGCTGCATCCTCTGGGCACAGGGCCTGGCAAAGGGCCGATGGCTGTATTCACACGTGTTAACTTACTGAATGCTAATATGCAATTGTATGGGCCACAGGCCAGGCCCTCACACACGTTTAAGGATGTTCTAACAGTTTCTCTTTACTTCTAACAGCAATAGCTATGCTCCCTGCCTACTCCTTACTTTCCTGCTCTACTGACACCTCCCTGTCAGGCTCCCCAGGGTCCAAAATAAATAAATGAATGAGCAAGAACACAGAAGAACAGTCCCTCTCTGCTGTTTGCTCTGGGTTTTTAATAGGGTACCCCCTATCCTTACTATAATTACACAGTAAAGGGCCATGCTGTTGCAATTTTGTTTTGTTCTATAATTGGGTTAGTCAGGCACTAACCAGATGTTCAATTACTGACTCCTACCCTTCCCCAACCACCCTTCCCCACCATCATGCAATTCTCCCAAAGTATTTGTTCACCCACCCCCTTCCCTCAATTAGAACAGCCCCAAGAGGTTCAGGCTTCCTGGGGACGAATATGGGGGTCAGCTATTAAGGTATGGATTTCAACTCTCAGAACCACCAGGAAAATATCTCTGGAGATGACAATTTTTTAGCTTAGGTCATTCAGTTGCTTGGGCCCTTTCCCAGGGGCCACAGATTTAATTCCCATGACTATTTTTATTCCCACCTCCATTCCTTTAATTAGCTTTTCTGTCTCATCCCTCCTCGATTCTAACTTGGTGCCAGGTCACTACTTGGGCCCCTTGACTCAATCAACTCTGCTTCCTGACTGGCGTCCCAAGCTTAAAGTCCTGCGTGGAGGAGCGTTTAGACTCAACCCCTTGGGGCTTCCACAGTCAGAGTCTGCTAACTTGTCCCGCACAACTGTAAGAAGAAATCTCAGCTCCTGCCACATGGTCATGCCCCAGTGTACCTCCCAGGCACTCATGCCTCCTAGCAGTCCTGACACAAAATTAAACAAATAGCTTACACAGAGACTTGAAAAGGAAAGTAATACAGATATTTAAAGGATTAGAAAAGGAATAGAAAGTATGGAGTTATTCAATCTGAGTAACAGAAAGTGGAAGAAAGACATACTCATGGTTTGTAACACTGAGAAATAATTTGAAAATCCTTTTCAAAACTAAAAAAAAAGACTAAGTGACTTTCTGTCTCCACTAAAGACACATTCCACAACGGAATAACTGTCGTTTCTTTGAGAAAAATCAAGGCAATTCCAACATGGCACTGTGAGACAAAGGAAAGAAATACTGCACCAGGTTCACTGTAGAAAGATCTCACCAACACCACTACTTTGAAAATGACATTAAGATTATTAAAGAAGCTGCAAGAAATGGGGGACAAATCAAAAATCAGGACAGCAATTAAACAATTAAGAAACACTATTACTTACACAGCAAAAAATACACAAACAAACCAACCACAAAACCACAACAAAAAAGCAGTTTCCCATAACGTTTTCTCCATCAAATGGGCAGGACTACAAATTGGATAATTTGTTCCTACTTGGATGATGTCATCATGCTAGGTTTAACTTCTTTTAATAACTAGTACATTTCAGTCATCTCTCACTTTCTCCCACATAAGATCAAACCAGCCTTTCAATGACCTACTTCATGAGTCATAATTTTTCTGTTTATGATTCAGAAAAATGTCTTCAGTCAGTATTTCCCAGACTGCCGTGGGTTTATTCCAAGAACCAATTTCATCTTCATTGGTTTCCTACAGGAAACCAGACCAACTTCCTATTATTTTATTTTC
This sequence comes from Colobus angolensis palliatus, assembly GCF_000951035.1. Lineage (NCBI taxonomy): Eukaryota > Metazoa > Chordata > Mammalia > Primates > Cercopithecidae > Colobus > Colobus angolensis. Next base: position 445,715 of record NW_012117332.1, on the reverse strand, counting down.
CTTACTTTTAGCATACTCTAGCCCACATCAAATTAACTGGAAGTGAGAGTGATAGGAGACTTTATTCTGTACAAACAGAAGCCAACACAAACAATACCCAGTCTAGAAGTCATGGATTCAAATTAAATGTAAATATGTGCTAATACTAGAACCTTTTTTCAAAACAACACCAAACCAAATAACAAGAAATTTAATTAATCTTATGGCAAACATTACACTATCAGAAGTAACTTTTTTGTCTAAATATATCTACGAATACAATAAATTCTACAAAGCTGATTAATATAGAGAAATTAACTATAAGAAACAAAATACGTATTTTTTTCATCCTAATTCCTTCCCTAACAAGCTACTAGGAAAAAAACAAACAACTGCAACCCACCATGGAGAGCCTTGGAGAGGTAAGGGAACACAGCAGCATGCCGCCAGCAAGGCAGGTGAGCAGTCTGTGCTCACACAGCGCCATCATCCCAAGCCCCTTCCCCACGCCTGCTCTGGCCAAGACTGAGCCTGCCCATAGATCACAGCACAAACGGTGGTATGGAACAAGGGATTGTGAAGGACAGTCTAAGAGGCACTTGTACTCATACTAAGTACTCGAGAAGTCTTTATTATCTCAGACTATGTACTATTCAGAAAAAGAGGTTTCTGAATATCAAGAACTATGATACAAACATACATCAAATTCTCTTTCCATTCTTATAATTTCTGACTGCAGACATAGTTTTGGGCTTTAAAAGCTCATTAAGTCATTAACTAGTAAGTAATAGGATTATTTTACATCAAACTCAAAAACCTATACATTAAAAGGAGAAGGTATAAGAAGAAAGGATTTAAGGAACACATTCTATATGGATAAATCAAGAAACCTGAAACACAAGAACAAGGGTTCTCAAAGTGTGGTTCCCAGACCAGGGACAGCATCATCTGGACACATCCTAAAAATGCAAGTTCTAAGACCCCACCCTAGACCTAAAGAATCAAGGATTCTGAAGAGAGGCCTGACAACCCACACATGATGCTGCAAGCTTTATCTATCACATCCTCTCTTGTCCCTCTACATAAAAGTTTCTGGAAAAAATGCATTCAACTTGCATTTCCCTTATAACCTCTCAACTTCTAAACCCCCGGAACGCTGGCCAAGTTCTTCTGTCGCATCACTAAAATGTTCCTTTAAAAAGTAAATCCTCGCTGGCCTAACTGGCAAGGCCGGTGACTCTTCTTGGTCCTCATTCTCCTAGCCTCATTCCCTCTTGCTTACACTGACCTAATTTCTTGACTGCCATGGCACAATCCCACCCTCTGCCCCCTCGACTTCTGTCACCAGCCCTACTCGTCCTCATCCCACCCTCTCACTATCAGCATGTTTCCAAGATTCAATCTTCAGTCCTCTACCCATCTTTCTCCAGTTACTACTTGGCATCATTAAGACTTCAAAAGCTGGCCAGGCGCGGTGGCTCACGCCTGTAATCCCAGCACTA